>NC_077234.1:18885660-19063160 GCF_027887165.1 Monodelphis domestica
GCCAGAGATGAAAGTATACACGTAGTAGGAGAAGGAGAAAGCAAGTGACAGCCCTTCAGGGCTCAGCAGTGATTAACAAGAATGACTGTGATTTCTGAGAAGTGAAAACACCGGGAGGTAGAAACATTCACTCAGGTCCCAATTCTCCATTTTCTCTCCTTTGTAGATATTTTTAGAGAAGGGATTTCATGAAATTTCCCTCTTTAGTAAATATATATCATTAAATGTCCTTTTTTTTTCAAAATTGATGCCAAGAGAGAGAAAGGATCTGCCCAAGAACACATAGGTGCAGAGGTGAGACTAGAACCTAGGTGTCTTGATTCCTATCCTACATCTCTGTTCAACATGCCCCACTATCTTCCTTTCTCCCTCATCCCCCACCATTGTTCCAATTGTTTTTTTTCATCAGACTTATTATTCCCATCTCTCTCCTCCTCCCTCGTCTTCATATTTGTCTTCTCTCCACACCTCCCATTGTCTCTCCACTACCCTCTTCATCCATAAGCTAGTCTTGGCCTTATACTCAGCATTTTCTTTTGTAGGCATGGAACAAAGTCCAGGAAGGGAAGGAAGGAAGGAAAGGAAGGAAGGAAGGAAGGAAGGAAAGAAGGAAGGAAGGAAGGAAGGAAGGAAGGAAGGAAGGAAGGAAGGAAGGAAGGAAGGAAGGAAGGAAGGAAGGAAGGAAGGAAGGAAGGAAGGAAGGAAGGAAGGAGAAGGAAGGAAGGAAGGAAGGAAAGGAAGGAAGGAAGGAAGGAAGGAAGGAAGGAAGGAAGGAAGAAGGAAAGAAAGAAAGAAAGAAAGAAAGAAAGAAAGAAAGAAAGAAAGAAAGAAAGAGAGACAGAGAGAAAGAGAGAGAGAGAGAGAGAGAGAGGGAGAGAGGAGGAGGGAGGGAGGGAGGGAGGGAGGGAGAGAGAAAGGAAGGAAGGAAGGAAGGAAGGAAGGAAGGAAGGAAGGAAGGAAGGAAGGAAGGAAGGAAGGAAGGAAGGAAGGAAGGAAGGAAGGAAGGAAGGAAGGAAGGAAGGAAGGAAGGAAGGAAGGAAGGAAGGAAGGAAGGAAGGAAGGAAGGAAGGAAGGAAGGAAGGAAGGAAAAGAATCTCCTTTTGTAGATATATAATATAGTTAGAATTCTTAGAGCAAAGTCACCATCGATGCCCCATTTTGTTGCCATTGATCCTCAGGTCTGGGGATCTCTGCCTATGTACTGTGATCTGAAAGGATGGGTAAAGAGAGTCCTATCAAGCCAGAAAGGCTATGGGTATAGATCTAATGCATAGATGTATCCCAGTCATCTGAGAACCTGTTTGGCTAGGTCTAGAAACTGCAGGGCAATGAGCTTTTCAGGCACAGTTATTCTCAATCCACTTCAATTCCATAAAGATTTATGAAGCACCCTCTATGTACCAAGCACTGTGCTAAGTGTTGGGAATACAAATAAAAAAAAATATCCCTACCCTGGAGGATCTTACAGTCTAACAAGGGAAGATAGTATAAAAAAGGAAGCTGAAAAGGAGGAGGCTATCAAGGGGTATGTAAGGAATGGGGCATGATAGTGGCGAAGTTGAGATCAATCAGAGCTGGTGAAGGAAAAAATGGAAAGTGACCTGGAGAGTTCTGAGTCCTTGGGAAATGTCTACAGCTCTCTCCTCCAGCCTTCTAATCAGAGGAGAGAGGCAGCAAAGGAATCTAAGAAGGTATGGAACATCTAGGGCTGAGTTGATCAAAGTCCAAAAGTCAGGATGATTGGCACTGGCCTGGGATACAATGGATGACCTTGGCATCTTTGATATCTGTCCAAGCTCTAAGGACACCACCCATAGGTTCTGCTTCCACCTCTTTCATGACTGTTGGGACAAATTGTTTCCATTTACCCCTTCTGCCAAGGGAAATCTTCACTGGCTGTAGACCCCACCCCTAACTTACCAATGAGTTTGAAGTATGGTTACCCTCAGCCTGATTTCACCCATCTGATGAAACATCTGCTGGGGAGTGGCCACTGTGCTGGCTCCATTTTGGAGCTACAGGTGAGCTAGGTGGCAAGTGAACCCCAAAGGAGGATGAACCTCCCTGAAAAAAGATCAGCAAGAGGTGCTAGTACCTCCTTGAACTCTACTTAAACCAAAGCATAGCAAGCCTCAGATAAAAACAAATGAACTCTTGAAATTCTATGAAGTCATGGGGATAAGGAGGAGGGACCCAATATTATTCAATGGTAGGAATACCTCCAGTGAGAAAGTCAAAGACTGTAACATGGAAGGGTAACTGAGCCAGAGAAACATTCTTAAATCCAATTCTCTCATTAAATTTTTTTTAAATCCTCTCCATTTTCTACAATTTTTAGACTTTCTTTCTTTCTTTCTTTCTTTCTTTCTTTCTTTCTTTCTTTCTTTCTTTCTTTCTTTCTTTCTTTCTTTCTTTCATCCTTCCTTCTTACCTTCCTTCCTTCCTTCGTTTCATGCATTTTTGTGTAAACTGTGCATCAGTTCCAAGGAAGAAGAGCAGTAAGGGCTAGGCAATGGAGATTAAGTGACTTGACCAAGGTTACCCAGCTAGGAAGTATCTGAGAGTGAGCATATTTGAGTCCAGGACTTCCTGTCTCTAGGCCTAGCTCTCAATCTACTGAACCACCTAACTACCCTCTTTACTCTTTTTTTCCCCCAAGAATTTGTAGCCTATTAAAAGGACACCAAGCACATGGAGGAACAGATCTATCCACATTTGGAAAGCATAAATCTGGTCTGCTAGGAATCAAAGCACTCTTTATGTATTTTTTAAAGATGAGAGCACTTTCCTTTGATATTAAGCAGTTCTTTCAACTTAGCAAGCTCTCCATTTCTCCAAATCTATTCCCCACAAAGAGGTTTCTCAGTTCACTGGTGGATTTCAGTTTGGACACTGTCACCTCATCTGCATCTCCCAACCTTAAGGCCTTTTACAAAAGCATACAAGATGGTTCTGACCAAATCTCTCCTCTCCATCTGAGAGAGGACTAATGACTCATGCTCCCAGATGCAAAAGGAAAGAAATTCTACTCCTGAAATCTTCTAACTGAACTCAGTTTTGTCATTGCTCTGTCCCAAGCATGACTGGAGTCACTTGAACTTTTCTGAGCCTAAATCTTCCCATCTGCAAAATGGGAATTTAATTAAATTTGCATAATCCATTTCACAAAGTTTTTGTAAGAGTTACTGAAAGATCATGTGCTTGGCCATTGAGTTACAAAGACCTGACCTAAATTCCAGTCTCAGACACTTACTAGCTGTGTGATCTTGGATAAGTCAGTTAACCTCTTTCTGCCTCAGTTTTCTGAAATGTAAAATGGGGATAAAAATATCTCATAAGATTGTTGTGAGGATCAAATGAGATAATTGCAAAGCACTTAGCACAGCCCCTGGCACATAATAGGATACTACATAAATGTTAGTTATTATTACTAATGCACAGTTCTTCGAATACTGCATAACAGCATTAGCTTAACATCTGAAAACATTAAATAAAGCAAAGTACATGATGGAGGCTGTTAGGGAGGCAAATGTTCAGCAGCAAAAATGACCTTTTCAGGCTCCCTGTGAGCCTCTTCATCTGAATCAGAGATCAAGTGTAGCCATGACCTCAACTCAACTTTCCAACCTCTCCTACTTGATCACATGCTTTCCACTCTCCCTTCCTCCATCGAAAACTCCTTCCAAAGAAGAATCTGGCAAAATCATAGGATCACTGTATTTAGAAGTGAAATGAATCTCAGCATCTTGTCCAACCTCACCATTTTATAGATTAGTAAACTGAGACTCATAGAGGTAAAAAAAAAAACAATGATTATCAGAACATATTCAACTTGCCCTTCAAAATCAATATAATTTCATGTTAGTGTAGCATGGTGGATAGAGAGCCAACCTTGGGTTCACTAAAACCTGAATTCAAGTCATAATGGCTGTTTGACCCTATACAAGTCACCTTACTTCCAGATGCCCCAGGAAACTCTTTAAGGCTATGACTAGGAAATGCTGATTTACATTGGGAGAGGAAGTTCCCTCTCTGGAAGTGCCCTATGCTAGTGAAAACACAGATAAAGAGAGAAATAACATACACAGAATATTCCTATTTCTATGTGCATATTAGAAACCAAACGGATGGCCAACTTCATGGATACTCCTGTGAGCTCTAGTGTGCCCTCTATTACCCATCCAGTCAGAAACAGGGGGGAGCTCAGTAGGCTAGAATCAGAAAGCTAAGGATTACAGGAGAAATGGGGGACAGACTTAGAGAAAAGCCCTAAGATTAAAGGGGGCTGGGAAAGCCCAATGGCAGAAAGTGAGATTTCAGCTGAGGCTTAAAAGAAGTCAGAGCTTCTATACCAGCAGCAATGTGATGATCTAGGACAACTCTGAGGGACTTATGAGAAGGGATGCTATCCACATCCAGAGGAAGAACTGTGGGAGCGGAAACGCAGAAGAAAAACAAATGTTTGATCACATGGTTTGATGGGGATAGGATTGGGGAGGTAGACTCTAAACGATCACCCTGGTGCAAATATCAATAATATGGAAATAGGTCTTGATCAATGACCATGTAAAACCCAGTGGAGTTGCTCATTGGCTACGGGGCAGGAGAGGAGGAGAGGGAAAGAACATGAATCATGGAACTATTAGAAAATATTTTAAATTAATTAATTAAATAAAAATTTTCAATAAAAAAACCAAAGAAGTCAGGGAAGCTGGAGGGAAGGGGTTGGCTGGCTGACTGTTGTTCTTCCTACTCCAAGAGAACCTAAAGAGCATAGCTGTGTTGGGGTCAACATCCAGTGGGTCTGTCTCTGACCAATCAGAAGATCCTACCACAGGGTTGGACAAACAAGCCTTCTGAACACTTGGGACTCTAAATCTGCACATCTCCTGTTCCTCTTGAGCTACTACAATTTTTGCTTTGCTCATAGATCCTTCTTTGATGCTCATAGGCCATGCTGGACTATACTATGCCAGTGTCTCCCATGTCTCATTTTTTTTAAACCCTTACCTTCCATCTTGGAGTCAATACTGTATATTGGCTCCAAGGCAGAAGAGTGGTAAGGGCTAGGCAATGGGGGTCAAGTGACTCGCCCAGGGTCATGCAACTAGGAAGTGGCTGAGGCCAGATTTGAACCTAGGACCTCCCAACTCTAGGGCTAGTTCTCAATACACTGAGCTACCCAGCTGCCCCCACTCCCATGTCTCATGACAGACACCAAAGTTCTTTGGAGTTCTTCTGGGAAACTTTAAGTGGTCTATGTACAGGATAGAAGGGTAAATGTCAAGAAGATGACTCCTCCTCTTGACATCCTCACAAGGGGATGGATGGGAGTCATGGTTGTGGCCAACCATCCAAGTATCTCCTCAGACTATTGTTTCGTCACTCCAGTTGTGACTCCCTTCAGTTATAGATAAGGATACTAAAGCCTCCGAATTCATGGGACTTGACCAAGGTCACACAGGTAATTAGTACCAGAGGTAGGATCAGAACGTGGGGTTCTGTCTCCAAAGCCAGCGTGCCTTCTGACAAAGAGTCAATACACAAGTTAAAACCTACCTAGCCCCAACTCTCATTGTAACTTCCTACCAAGGGAGCAGCTTTCAATTCCCTAACGGGGAAGCGAGGCAATGACAGACAGACAAATTAGGGCTCATTGCTGGTTGCCAAGAGCTACTAATACAAGAGCACTCAATTCCTGACAAAAACGAGTTTCCTCTCAAATCTTCGTGGTGCCTCTCTGAGGTTAATCAGGACTCAAGCTAAGGCCCAAGTTCTCTCCGGCGCTCGGGATATTACGGTAACGACCTTGAGGTAACGGGCTTATAAAAAGGGCTGCCAGCGTATTTTATGCTACTATTACTCTTCAGAATTAGTTTCATACTGTGCAGGAGGGAGAAATGGAAGTGTGAACATGAACGAATCCATCCCTCGCTGCTGATGGGCTCGGCGAGGCCGGGATCTGGCCTCTCTGCACGGTCTCTTGGCTTCATAAGTTGCAGTTTGTGGTTTCAGGCTGTCAGTGAGGTCATCCGCCGATGGCTCGGAGATGCCGGCGCGCCAGTATTAATGGGGTCTCTCCGGCGGGGCAGAAAACCTGCCCTCCAAAGCCAGGCAAATCCATCCCTGCGCTTGAGGGCTCCGGCCTCTGCAGAGCTTGAGGAAGGAGGAATGGGGGAGGACGAGGGGACTGACAGCTGTGGGTCCTGAGGGAAGAATAAAGAAAACTGGTGGAACACAGGCAATTTCCATGAATTTCCACTCATCCACTGTTGGAAAATGCAGCAGAGACGTCGACAGTAAAGGTTACACTTGTCGTGTCGCCGTGGAAAGGAGAGGCGTTTTCTCTTTGTACCCGCAGCATACCAAGTAGAATTCCCTTCCCACGGTTGGCCTGGGTGTGCAAAGGAGAACCCTGGGAGATGCTCCCTCGGCACCCCCCCCCCCCAGCCCCTCAATCAATGGGCGAGTTTGTCTGAATTTCTATTTACAGCATCTGTTTTCCATGTGGTTTGCATTTAGATGGCAATCCAGATACTACTCTGCAGCAAAGTCCTGGCTTTTTGAGCTGTCCGGATCGATTGTCTTGAACCAAATATCTAATTTTCAGATGTTTACAGATGCACGAGGAGAATAGTTTAGAAATCATTGGGGAGAAAGGCCTCCAAGTAGAAATCCGAACCAAATGGTAATGAAAATTCTTGCATTTCATAAAGAACCCAAATCTAAAATGGAAAAAACAAACCGCGTTCAGCCCAAATTTACAGCAAAGGCATGATTTGTCTCTCTTCTTTGGGAAATGAGTTACACCCCCCTTTCCTCATTTAGGCAAAAAGCACACATCAGATGCGCTGGATGGGCATTTAATCATTTTTATAACAAAGTGCGGTTCTTTTAAAAAGCTGTAAAGAACTTCCAAGGCAATGACACAACCATCTCTGTTCGTCAAGTGTTATTCTAAGGATTTATGATAATTCCTCATCTTGGGGAGAGAAAGATGAAGCTAATTGAAACAAACTTCATACTTTATATTAATGCCATTTGAATACCATGCATGCTGCCAGTTACAAAGTGACATTAAAGCTGACGCTGTTCTCAACAACACCACGGCCCCTCAGTTTTATGTACTTTTTAATTTCCTCTATGGAAAATCTGTTCTTCATAAAAGAGCTGCTAAAGAAAATGTGGAAAAAACTGATTCATTCCATATTTACATTCTTGCTAGTACCTGGAAATGAACCAATTACCAGCCTTGAGCCAGGAAAGACGTTAGCCGAGTCATTGAGAAAGCTCGTCTTTCTCTGGACCGAAGGGCCTTGAGAGAGTCCTACTTTGATAATATAAAACACCTTCCAAACTAATGAGATCTCTGCTTAGAACCTCGCACCCAACATGCTGGATCAGCCAGAGTTCTCACAAATGGCAGCTTTCTTTGACAGAGCACCCACCCTGCACAAGTCTCCCTCCAACAAGAGAGGAAGCTTCTTGGCATCCAACAAATGAGACTCCCTCCTTCCAATAGCAACACTGACAGGGATGAGCATCCTTGACCTCAGGACAATGGGCAGTCTGGCAGGCACTGACTGAGTTTTCTACAAATACAAACCCTAAGTCTTTGGACTGGATCTGCTAAGATCATTTGCCATTTTCCTTTGGAAACAAAATAAAGGCAAGGTGCTCCTTTCACAGAGTAAAGAGCAGGCAGAGTTGTCATTTGCAGGCTGTCCAGATGCATTCCCCATTCAGTTGTTCATTAATGGCTTCCTTTCATTTTAACATGGTAATGACATTTGCAGTCAGGTGGATCTGAGAACTTTGTAGCAGCCAGTACCCTGATCCATAATTGAGTTTCTCTCCGGGTAGATACATAAGTAAGTAGACAGATAGACAAATAGGGCAAGAGAAATAGATAAAGACATAGAAGATGGGCAAATAGATGGATGGATGGATAGACAGACAAATAGGGATACATAAATAGATACACATAGAGGATAGCTAGATGGATGGATAGAAAGATGGATGGACAGACAGATGGACAAATGGATAGACAGAAGAATAGGGATACATAAATAAACATACATAGCATAGAGGATAGAAAGATGAATAGACAAATGGATGAATGGGTAGACAGACAGATGGATAGACAGACAGACAGACAGACAGGCAGGCAGGCAGACAGACAGACAGACAGACAGACAGACAGACAGACAGACAGATAGATAGATAGATAGATAGATAGATAGATAGATAAATGGATGGGTAGATGGATAGATAGATAGATAGATAGATAGATAGATAGATAGATAGATAGACAGATAGATAGATAGACAGATAGATAGATAGATATTAATAGATAGATAATTGTTCTATCTCCTTGCTCCCCTGGCTTCCTTTAAGTCTCAATTAAAAGTCCTTCATTCTTTAAGGAGCCTTTCCAGATCCCTCTTAACTCTTGTGTCTTCCTTCTGAAATTATGTCCAATTTATCCTATATAGATATTATTTGTAGACAGTTGTTTTCATGTTTTCTCATTTATTAACTGACTTGTAATCTCCTTGAGAGAAAGAACTATTTTTGCATGTCTTTGCATCTATAGCTCTTAGCATAATGCCTGGCACATAGCAAGTGATTAATAAATGTTTGTGGACTTATAGATAAATAGCAAGACGGATAGATGGATAAATAAGCATGTGTGTATATATATATATGTATTATGATCTATATGGTATAATAGTCATTTAAGTATTTTAAATACATTTTGTACCTTTCTACTCCCTGACCTTCCCTCAGCCCATGAAGACAGGAACCTTTTTGGAGCAGGGGATATGGAAGAAGTGGCCCAGTGAATAGAGTACATACCTGTAGTTAGGAAGACCTGAATTCAAATCCTGATTCAAATACTTACTAGCTATATTTCCCCAGACAAGTTACTTAGCTGCTGTCTGCCTCAGTTTCCTTGTCTATAAATGGTTATAAAATAGCCTCCACTCCTTGAGTTATTATGAGGATAAAATAATATTTGTAAAGTGCTTGATAAAACCCTAACTACATAAATGCTAGCTATTATTATTGTGTCCTCAGCACCCAGCACATGTTTCCTGTGTTTACATTTCATAAATGCTTGCTGAATTGAATCAAATTGAATTGAATTGAATCCAGAAGAGAAATGAGAGGTGAGGAGTGTTGGTTCATAGATGACCAAATTCCCTACAGCACAAAGCAATATTCCATATTTTCTGTCATATTCTCTTCCTATTTTCTCTCATAGCACTAAGGTCAATCCCAACACCACCTTTCAAGATCACTGCTGAACCCTGGAAATACGTGGTTGCCTTCAGGGATGGCCTACGGTTCACCTGAGAAGTCACAGGGAATCTCCTCTGGGGTCTAGTAATAGACACATTGTGTTCCCATAATGAACTCATAACCACCAAAAAGTAATAGGATTTTTGTCAATAGGATCAACCTTATTGTCCTTTATTGTTTCCTATTCTTCATGAAAAATCTCCCTCTCTCTATGCATATCAGCAAATGCTCTGTGATTTATCATTTTAGAGTATTTCTTGACAAAAAAGCTGAATGACTTACCTAGGGGCACCTTCAATATCAGTTAATGTCTCCCAGCCTCAGTGTCTTCATCTGTAAAAACGTTATAACACATGTTTCACAGGGTTGATGTGAGGATCAAAAGAGGTCATATGTTTGTATCTCCAGCACTCAGCTAGTACCTGAAATGTAGAAAGTACTTAATAAAGTGCCCCATAAATGTTAGCTATCATAATCATTATTAACCAGTCAGAATTTGAACTCAGCTCTTCCTAATTCTGAGGGCAACTCTCCATCTACCAAGCCATGCAACTTGTCACTAGGTTTTGCGACAAGGAAATCACTTTAAAAGACTGATATATATTAATTTAAGGTCGCCAAGGAATTCAGCTATGTAATTCCTTAATGAAAACTCAAGTCAGTAGTCAACCTTTTATGGAGTTTAATTACAAACAGGAGGAAGAAAGGTATTAGAGATTTTAAGGTTTACAGTTTTAATAAGCATAGTTGTTATTATTACTATCATTGTTGTTGTACAGCATCTGCCTCCTCTCCACACACACACAACCACCACTCATATTTTTTCTGTTTTGTTCTTCCGTTCTTTATTGAAATTTTTTATTTAATTAATTTAGAATATTTTTCCATAGTTCCATGATTCATGTTCTTTCCCTCCCCTCCTCCCCCCTTCCCATATCCAACATGCAATTCCACTGGGTTTTACATGTGTCATTGATCAAGACCTATTTCCATATTATTAATATTTGCATCAGGGTGATTGCTTAAAGTCTACATCCTCAATCTTATCCCCATCAACCCATGTGACTAAGTAGTTGTTTTTCTTCTGTGTTTCTGCTCCCACAGTTCTTCCTCTGAATGTAGATAGTATCTTTCTCATAAGTCCCTCAGAATTGTCCTGGATTATTCCATTGCTACTCGTAGAAAAGTCCATTATGTTCAATCATACCACAGTGTATCAGCCTCTGTGTACAACATTCTCCTGGTTCTGCTCTTTCACTCTGCATCACTTCCTGGAGGTCCTTCCAGTTCACATGGAATTCCTACAGTTCATTATTCCTTTGAGCACAATAGTATTCCATCACCAACAGAGAGCACAACTTGTTCAACCATTCCCCAATTGAAGAGCAGCCCCTCATTTTCCAATTTTTTTTGCCACAACATAGAACACAGCTATGAATATTCTTGTACATGTCTTTTTCCTTATTATCTCTTTGGGGTATAAACCCAGCAGAACCACTACCCATAATGAGACCTTCCTCTTAGCTTGCCTGGACTATAGAGTCAGAAAAAGAAAAGGAAGTCTAACGAATTTCCCTTCCACTGCTCTCTCTGATCTTTAATCCATCCTTCATTCAAATGGCAAAATCATCTTCTTAAAACATACATCAGATTATGACCCCTCCATGCTCAGAAGCCTTCCTAGGACACAATGCAAATTTAGCAATCTGGCATCGAAGGCTCTCCCCATTCCAGCACTATCCCTCCTGTCCAGGCTTGCATCATACCACACCATCCCTTCTCACACTCTGGATTCCAGCCACACTGGATTGCTAGCAGTTCCCAGTACTGAACAGCCCATCTCCCACCTTGGGTACTTGCACAAGCCGTCCTCCATGACTGATTCACCCATGTCCAACCAGTGCCTGGTATTGTGGGCAATTACCTAACCAGCTCATATATAAACCCATATGTGCACAAATAAACTAGAAGCCTTTCCATTCCACAACCAACTGCTTCTGGCTGATAATAGATAGTCAGCAGGAAGACCTGAGGAATAAGGTTCCTAGAACTTGACTTTGTACATAGGCATAGCATTTTTTACAAACTATAAAGAGCTAAGTAAAAGAGTACTATAATTACACTCTATCTTCATAAATAGTCATAGAGTCCTGGCTATGAACCATGAGCAACCTCAATGGCCATCTTTTCTTATATCTTATAGATATCATATCTCACATCTTATAGATGAAAAGCCTAAGGTGTAGGGAAGGGAAGGGACATGCCCAAAATCACATGGGTAGTAAACATGAGTTAAGATTTGAACCCAGGTCCTTTGCCTCCTAAGCCATGGATTTTTCAACTATGCTATACAGCTCACTCTAAGAGTATTCCACCAATTAACAAATACAAAGAAAATAGAACTTTTTTCCTTTTCATTCTTTTTTTTTTCTGAAGGAAGCGGGGTGTTGTTCATGTTTTCCTACACAAGACCTTTGACAAACATTGTGACCAAAATCTTGGTTTACTGCTTTGGATTCCCACCCCCACCCCCCCATAAATTGCAATAAGAGCATTTTTTTTTCTAAAAGAAAAATGCTACTGTGGCTGGAAATTCAGGCAAAAAGGACTATAAGAAATGGGCATGATTCCCTGAGTTCTGAGTTCAAATGGTTCCTAGAGTGAATAGAAAAATGTGTTTAGAGTAAATCCCTGAGTCCTAATGCATAGCTGTCAATCTGTGCCAAACCACAATACCCAACATATAGTGATCACTTAAAAAAATGTTCAATGTCTGACCAACTAAGTGAAACCAGAGCTACCTTAGTGGGTAGCTACACTACCAGCTACCTACCCATTTCATCAAGTGGCTGACTCTCACATCACTGACCAAGGATGGTCAAACCTACTTGGTGGATTCAAATATTCGCCTCAGTGTACTTATCTGTAAAATGAGGTGGTTGAATTAAGTGACCTCTGAGGTTCTTTCTAGCTCTTAATCTATGAAATGACTTTTTGAAAATGATTTCCATTCATCTGAACAACTGATCTATCATCTCTGACTCTGTATCACTGCTTCATAAACAAGATGCTACTGTGTGCCCATATATGTCTGAATATTATTATTAGACTATTCTATACAAGCACTGGTCCACAATATATGTGTGTGTGTATATATATATATATAACATATGTGTGTATAATATATAATAATAATATATTTAATAATATGTGTATATAATATATGTAATAGTATATTATAATATAATAATATAATAATAATAATAGTATACACTCTATAAGCATTGCTCACACTCTAATCCAGACAGAGTGGTTTGGTTGTCTTTCCTTATATACAACATTTCATCTCTGGCTCCATTACTTGGCATATGCCAAGAACGCCTTTTCTCCTTTCTCTTTGGGCTGCTTGAAAGCTATGGTGCCCTCCAAGATCAACTCAAAAATCACTTCCAACTCAAGGTATTTCTTGATCTCTTCAGTAGATCATGTTCCCCCTCCCCCAGTATGTGTTTAATATATTTACTTTAATATGCAGATTATAAGTATACTTTGTATGTATAAAATTAATATGCTTGTTTTGAGCTTATATTATATCCTCTGAAATATCAGGCAGAATATAACTAAATATTAAGTAGATATAAATTAATACTTAATAAATACCATTAAGTAAATATTAAGGACAAATTAAGATATGAAAATGCTTGGAATTCAACAAGTGCTATTAAGAAAATATTAAATATAAATTAAGATACTAAAAAGTATACTCAATGAGCAAATAAATGTAAAGCATATATTAAGATATAAAAAGTACTTAATATTTAGTAAATACTATTAAGTAAATATTAAGTATAGAGTAAGATAAAAAAGTGCTTAATATTTAATCAGTACTTAGTAAACATTAAGTAGCTAAAATGAGTACTTAATATTTACTTATATTCTACATATTATTTTCCTAGATAGAATGTAATCTCATTGAAAGCTGGGTCTGTTATTTTTGTCTCTGAATAATCATCATAATTTATAAGCACTTTATTTACATAGCACTTATATATAGCACTTTAAGGTTTGAAAAGTGATCTACACATATCATTTTTATAACAACAACCATGGGAATTAGGTGCTATTATTATCCTCATTTTATAGTTGAGGAAACTGAAGCAGATAGAGACTAAGTGACTTGCCCGGAGACACACAGCTAGTACATGCTTGAGGTATGATTTGAACATGTCTTCCTGGCACCTAACATGGTGGCTGGCATTTAGTACCAAACACTTCATAAATGTTAACTGATTGAGCTGCCCATTGATGATTACACCTGAGTATTCAGAATGGCACATTTGATATAACTCTTTTCCTCTCATTTTATTTCAACCCTTCTTATATTCTATCTGCAAGGAATCTATTGGCCCATAATGTTCTTGAAGTAGGTGAAATCAGCCAGATTTACCATACTCCCCTCTCTCTCTCTGTCTTTCTCTGTCTGTCTCTGCTCTCTCTTTGTTTTGGAGAAAGAATTTCTGAGAAATGGGCTTTATAATTCCTACAAGAAAGGTTGCAAGCAACTTAACCAGTTGATGTTCTATAAGAGACTCCCAAAATTATCTTGTCAACCTTAGTGGAGATTTGTTTGTATTTCTAGATTTGTGGGAGGGGAGATGTGCCGGAGGCCATCATACTGAGACTGGCTGACAAGGTCCCAGTCTGAAGAAATGAGGTCTGCAAAGCAGACCCCAGAATGAGGGCCCCCTGATGATCCCCCTCTGTGACTTCTTTCTCCAAAATTTCCCCACTAATGGACTTGCTATGATTATTATTCTCTCCCCAATACAGGATAAATAATATGAGAGCAAATACTTATAGGATCAATAAATATATACCCCACTTTATTCCCCCTAGGTTAGTACACAAAAAAGATTGTGATTACAGAATCAAAGTCCAAAGATTACTGCCCATGATCCCTCCTTTCTCAAGCAGAAGACACATTCCAAGGCCCTACAATAAACATTGGCCAAAAGCTTGAGTACTATAATGAATCTTTTCCTACAGTTATTACACTCTAATGAATTTGTTGATGAACAGAAGCCAAGCAGAATTGCTAGGCACTTCAAAGTAACACAAGAAAAACAGAACTTGTAAATTGAGGAAAACCCCCAAATTGGTTTGCTTTAAGTCCTCACACCTAGATGCAAAGATATTTTGTTGTTCATCTCCCAAGCAATTGTAATTTATAGTGAAAGCTGACCAAAAGCACAATGATCCTTTCAGCAGGTCAAGGGGTGCTAACCTACAAATGGCTTTATTCACATTAATCATATCTATCACAGAGTATTGTAGAAACCTAGTAAATGATCACAGAATTCTTTGTTGTAGTAATATTACAAGAGTGTTGTTTAGGTGATTTGATAATATCCAATCAAATTGTAGAATGTTCCATATGTAGAAGATTGGTTGTGTGTCAAAGAAGTATGTACCAAAAAACCTATATAATAAACAAACCACGGTATTATGGCAGAGCACTATGTGTGATGCCTGCATACGTGGGTTTGAATGCACAGTGTGTCTCATCTCCTTATTCAGACCGTGATGTCACATCTGGGCAGAGCAACCTTGTATCCTCAGAGAGGCTGCTGGACGGACCTCTATAGATAGGGTGACTCAATGAGAGATTCAGCACAGAACCCAGCAGATCACGAATTACATGACAGTATTGTACTGCCTTGTTGTCATCATTCAGATAGGAAAGGAATGAGTGTTCATTCATTAATCCATTATTGGATTCCTTCTGTGTGCATAGTTCAGCACTGAAGGAGACACCACATGTAGAGTAATAATAATGACAACAAAAATATCATTTCCCTTTTATATCATGGAGAAATACTATAAAGAACATGAAACTTAGAGTCAGGAAATTTTTTTAATCCTTGTATTTTTATCTCTAGCGCTTATCACAAACCCCTGTACCTCAGAAGAGTCAGTTAAGTGGAACTCAAGATAGAGCACTCATTCTGGAGTTAGGAAGACTTGAATTCAAATATGACCTCAGACACACTTACTGGCTGTGTTACACTAAGCAAGCCGCTTAAGAATAAACAAATTTTTGTAAGAAAAAGCAAACTTATTTACCTCAGTTTCTCAAACTGTAAAATGGAAATAATAATAATACCTACCTCTCATAGTAGTGGTGATGATCAAATGAGATAATGTTTGTAAAGTGCTTTGCAAACCAAAAGGCACAACATAAATAATTTTATTATCTTCATGTCTAGTAATAATAATAATAATAATAATAATAAAAGTTTATTGATTGGTTGTTGCCAAATCAACTTTTCTTAAATTTTCTTCACACATAAAATGGAGATAAAAGGGTTGTTGCTCAAATGATATAAAATAGACACATCTTGCCAATGTTAAGTCACTATTTAGGCATCAGTTATTATTTCATGATTCTTTAGGAATTGAAAGCCTTTTTAAACATTCTATTATTTATCTCCTCTCTAAAACAAAAAAAAGTCTATGAGGTAACTATTCAAGTCAGATGATTAGCCTCATTTGACAGATGAGGAATTTGGAGCTTAGTCAGTGAGCAAGTTATCTACCTACTATGTGCCAGGGACCGTGGCCAAAGCCACATATCCAGTGAATAATAGAAGGCTGGAATTCAGTTCCAGTTCTTCTGATGCTCTTTCCACCAGGCCACACAGTATTATGACTTCTGTCATCAAGAAGAATAAAATGCAGGCAGATAGCCAAAAAACACGCCCACCTAAAAATTAAAGAAAGGATCATGTGAGGGTCTAGCTATGCCTAGGCCTTTTCTGTAAACCTGGGGTTTGACTTTTCATTAAATCCTCTCCATCTGGAAGAGGAAAATTGCTCCCCTAGAATAGGTGCCTTCACCTACTAGATCCTTGGGGGACCATTTAGTAAAATCTTTCCCCATAGTAAAATCAATCATAAATTGATTTATGAAAATCAATCAATTTTTTAATCATGAGAGGACTACTTATTCTGTGTCTAGTACTGTGCTGCGTGATGCTGGGAATGGGAAGAAGTTTAAGAATGAGGTAAAAGACAGGATCCCTGACCACCTAAAGCTTGCAATCTACCATATAAACAAAGCCCCCACAGGGAACACCAGAAAACAAGTAAATAGTAAACTCTGATGCTAATTCAAAGATATTTAAGAAAAGGGATAGATCGGTGTTGACTAGAGCAGAGAGAGAGAGAGGAGTTGTCCTCTATGAAACAGTGGGGCTTGAAATGGGTCCTGAAAGATGGAAATATTCAACATGATAATATTCAAAAGGGTATATGGAAAACAGATAACTTTTTAAGCTAAGAGAATGGCTCCAGCAAAAGCCTAGGAAAAGGAATGAGTAAGAGATTGGAGAGGAAGTTAGGAAAATGGAGAGAATGATCAGAACAGAATGATATAAAGAATAATAGTATAAATAAGGTGGGAGGGGATAAGACCCTGAAAGCCAAGTCCTGAAAACTAGGTCTGATGCCACTGAAAATAAAAGCATGGTGAGTTTTTAAAATAATATGATTTCCCTCTAGGGTTCTGTATGAGAAAAGAGAGCCATCTTCCATCTCTCTGGTACAGCTCAACCCATTACACATATTTTCCTTTCTTGAATTAATTTTCTAGACATAACTGACAACGGTCAGTTTAGTCTAGACAATAAGGGAACTTCTTCTACTTCCTTTTAATGAATGTTCTCATTTTCACAAATGCTATCTATTATGACAGCATTTTCTGAGGTCCCAAATACTGAGGAAGTGGAGCAACATATATTTTCTGACTTGACACAATGCCTCATAGGAAGCCCTTAATTTTCATTCATTCACAAAGCTAATGACAAATATTTGGCTCAAAAATTATTCTTTCTAACTGTGAATTTTTTGAGCAACCATCTTCTTAAAAATAATATGGCCATTTTAAAGACAAAATTGTGGCCAATAGTTCTCAGGAGTGGATGGATGGAGGAAGGAAGTACCTGGGAGCACTGACTGTTTATATGAAACTTATATCAGGGCATTTCCAAGGAAAAGAAGGAGAAAGAGAAGAGAATAAAGATAGAGAGAAGAAAAGGAAGGAAGGAAAGGAAAGAGAGAGAAGTAGTAAGGGAAAAAAGGATGTGTTGGGGGAAGATATCTTTATAACTGTGTAAAGAAAAGTCACTCTTCATAAATAATTATTTCTACATCTGGCTTATAACAAAATTATATTATGCAAATGATGTACTATATCAGCTTGGAGCTGTAACTCTGATTATAACAATATGGCCCTTTTTCTAGAATGCCATTAGACAGAAAGGAAATGCTAGTCAGCAACCCAACCAGGAAAGACCTATTTTGGTCCATAAATTATGCAGGTTTGTATTTATTCAATTAGGCTAATCCTAAATGAATCCTTCTGGGAACATTCTGAGTAAACATTACAAAATCCAGCAGGAAAACAGCACCTCTCAGTCCTGTCGGGATGATGGGAACTCTAGCCCTAGCCCCCACACCAAAGTAGTACTCTGGTTGTTCCTCCTTTGACTCCCTAGCATCTTCTCCAGCACTACCAGGGCAAGCTTGAAAGCTAGGAAGGAAGGAAGGAAGGAAGGAAGGAAGGAAGGAAGGAAGGAAGGAAGGAAGGAAGGAAGGAAGGAAGGAAGGAAGGAAGGAAGGAAGGAAGGAAGGAAGAAAGAAAGAAAGAAAGAAAGAAAGAAAGAAAGAAAGAAAGAAAGAAAGAAAGAAAGAAAGAAAGAAGGAAAGAAGGAAGGAAGGAAGGAAGGAAGGAAGGAAAGAAGGAAAGAAGGAAAGAAGGAAAGAAGGAAAGAAGGAAAGAAGGAAAGAAGGAAAGAAGGAAAGAAGGAAAGAAGGAAAGAAGGAAAGAAGGAAAGAAGGAAAGAAGGAAAGAAGGAAAGAAGGAAAGAAGGAAAGAAGGAAAGAAGGAAAGAAGGAAAGAAGGAAAGAAGGAAAGAAAGAAAGAAAGAAAGAAAGAAAGAAAGAAAGAAAGAAAGAAAGAAAGAAAGAAAGAAAGAAAGAAAGAAAGAAAGAAAGAAAGAAAGAAAGAAAGAGCCTGTCTGGTTTCTGGCTTGTGCAAATCCAGGGGAGGCCACACAAGTCCTGAAAAGTTGATTACTTGGGGCTGCTGTGGTATAGAACATGGAAGGCGGTTTTATTAAATCTGAGCATTCTTCAGAACACATTAAACCAAAGGTAATATGGAGTGCTTCTGAGGCCAGCCCTCCCAGATGCACATTGACAGCTCCATCTTAGTGTGGACTTGGAGGGGCCTTTTTACCTTCTCGTTGCCCTTCATCAAGTGAAACAGACTAATATTTTCCATCTAAATCTCCCTCTTTATTGGCTACAATAACCATCACGCCCATTCATGACTGAAGTTATTTCGACATCATTCTCAAAGGTCACAAACACTGAAAACATGGAGCCAGAGATGGTTTTCTGTTTTTTTGGTTGGGATTTTTTTTTTCAGGTGAAGCCATAAATGCTGATTGATTGATTGCACTAACCATTTCAAATTAAGAAAAAAAAGTTGTGAAACCCCAAATATCCTTCCCGCAAAAGCTCTTTTAGTCTCTCTGGAGTTTGATCCTTAACCAGTTCCCTTGGATACTGTCAGAAATTTCATGGTCGTTTACTCTCACCTGTCCAGAGTTGCCTTCAATTCAATTTAATTCCATTCAGTCCAACAAGCAGTTATTAATGACAACTCTGCACCAAGTTGTAGGTGTACAAGGACAAAAATCATGTCTCTGCCCTCAAAGAGTTTACATTCTATTGGAGATCAAGGGTGGGAAGGGGCAATGGAAGTTATAAATTCCATGAAGTAGAGATGAAGAGAGGGAAACAACATACACATAAACAATTAAATAAACAAATAGTTTTTCAAAATACAAAAATAATTTCCTGGTGGCAAAAATGACTGAAGGGATCAGAAAAAGATCTCTTAGAGGAGAGGATGCTTTAGCTCAACCTTACAGAGAGAGAGAGACAGAGATTCCAAGAAATAACAATGAGCAGGGAGCGCATTCCCAGCATAAGGAACAGTTTACGCCAAGGCATGGACAAAGGAAAGATTTATACCTTGAGCATATATTCACTTTTTAAGCATTAAAGAAGATTTGAGACACAAACATTGTTTTCCTTTTTCCCCCTGAACCAGTTATATAAGCAACTTTGATTTGATTATTTGGTTCTGTGGAAGGCGGGTAGAAGGAAAGGCTCCAAATTAAAGAAACAGAGAAAAGGTAGAAAAGGGACAGATGGAAAATATTATGTCCCCCAGGAAAGCAACACTGGTGGTAAGCTAATCTTTGGACTAGTTTGGTGATAACAATAAATGAAAAGTTTTTGTTATTGCCCCACAAATGTGAGCTGTGTTAAAATTCCACAAAATTAAGAATTTCACTTCATTCCCGTGGATACTGGTGGCATATACTTCAAAGTGGCATGTCCTTTCATTTAACCTTACCAGTTAACCTAGAAGAAACAATGATCTGGAAATCACTAGCGGCAAAAGTATTGTATTGTTATTTTTTAAAAATCATAATATCATAACTAGGATCTTTACACAGAACCACAACACATATAATAGTGTTGGGGTAGAAAAGATGGAGTGAAAAGAAAAATTTAGTATTTCTGTTTTGGCCATGAAATCTCGAACCTCCACCAATATTTCCTATTCTAAGGAATAGCTTTAAGACACTCCTAAGTATTTTTCAAGTTACCCAACTACAAAGCGATCCCTTGGTCACTTTGATTGGAATGATGTGTGATTGTGCATTTTAAAATGGAGTATGCATACCCCATAACAATAACCACATGGTACCAGAAACGCCACATGTCCAAGGTTCACCTATTCCCCTCCTCTTGACTTGTCGCTACTCGGAGAAGTTTTGCCATAACAGAAATATCGCCAAATTTCCAGTGTGTACAATGTGTAAATGATTATAGGAACTGGGTAGCAAAATCACTTTACTGCAGGTGGCTGCTGCTGAGCAAGGAAGGGTCAAACTGTTTTACAGCAGGTCCATCGCTAACTTGGATGAAAAATTGTGGTTGGACTCGCTCAATGAAAATCATTCTAACCAGCTTTGATTCTGTGCCTCCTTTGGGCCAGGGTGCAGGGTCACAGAAACAAACTAAATACCCTTAAGTTGTTCACATTCTACTGATGTTGTTCAGTCATTTCAGTGGGGTCCAACGCTTCATGACCCCATTTGGGATTGTCTTGGTAAAGGTATTAGAGTGTTTGCCATTTCCTTCTCCAGCTCATTTTACAGATGAGGAAACTCATGAGCAAACAGGATGAAATGACTTGCCCAAGGCCACACACTTGGTAGGTATCTGAGGCTAGATTTGATTTTCTATCTTCCTGATTCTAGGTCAAGGGCTCTGTATGTTCTGAATAAAGAAATATAAATATATACAAAATAAATTTGAGGCACTCACAACCAGGGCTCAGGGAAAGAC
Organism: Monodelphis domestica; assembly: GCF_027887165.1. Taxonomy (NCBI): domain Eukaryota; kingdom Metazoa; phylum Chordata; class Mammalia; order Didelphimorphia; family Didelphidae; genus Monodelphis; species Monodelphis domestica. The sequence goes on from NC_077234.1 coordinate 18,906,457, forward strand.
TCAAATAGGACTTGAACTGAGTCTTGAAGGAAGCTAGAAATTCCAAGAGGTAAGGAAAGTATATCCCAGACATGGCTGGCCCCTTGAAGAAAGGCTAGAGGCAGAGATGGGATACTGTGTGAAGGAAACATGAAGTGGCTTGATTTGCTGTTGCCCAACTCTGAAAAAACAGGTCCCTAATTGAGAGACCAGGGTGGACAGATGGTGTAATCCACATTAGAGAGTTGCCTAGAAACCCAGTTGTTGTCTCTGGGTATCTCAGCTCCATATCTGTAAGCAGGTTTCCCTCACTGGGCCAGTAGCACACAAAACCCCTAGAGACAATGTTATATGGAAAAACAGTATCTATTTTATTGTCGATCAAGGTTAGGAAGTGAGGATTAGGAAAAGGGGTTTGCCTAGCTCTAATTTTCTTAAATCACACTCACCAAAACTAAGTTCATCACAAGATAAATGCTTCTGGTCTTCAGGCTCCCTCTCAGCTCCCTATATCTGACTATCTACCTGACTGTAATCCTCAGACTATGATTCGGTTATTTCTCCCAAAGTTGTCTCCAAATTGTGCTAAGAGTGGACCCAAGATGGCTGAGTCCACCCAGCTGGGTCTGAACCCTGAGGAAAATCCTCAGAGCTCAAGAGTCAGGATTTCAAGGTAAAATCACCAGGCAAGTTGACACACACAGCAGGAATAACTAATTCTTCTCCAGGATGTTCACCAGCTAAACAGGAACCTCAGGAATATGGTGGCCTTTGTACACCAAAGGCTTGAGGTGGGAAAACTCACAGAAGTAGCTCTTCCTCTCCTAGCTTGAACAGGAAGTGCCAGTTGTACCTTCCAAACTCTTCCTCCTCTGCCCCCTGAACTCCAGAATCCTCTCTCCACAGTTCCTAGTGTGTGCCCATGCTAGCACCTTAAAGACAACCTTCAACTTCTCTTAAAACTTACTCTTATCTCTATAATTCTACTATTGCCACATGCATGGGTGACATGATAAGCAATTCTGACGTGGTTAAACATTTTTACACAGCCTGTGCTAAATTGATCATAATGCCAACAAATCCAATGGTGACTCTCCTGTTTCCAACAAATCCAATGGTAACTCTCCTGGCAGTTTCCAACAAATCCAGTGGAGGCTTTTCTGTCGGTTTCCAACAAATCCAATGATGACTCTCCTCTTAGTTTCCAACAAATCCAATAGTAACTCTCCTCTTAGTTTCTGCCCTTAAACTGTGTCTCCACAGTAATCCAGCCACACATGTGAGATAAGATGAAGATGAATGCTTGAGAGCATTAGGAATTGACCTTCATTCTCATGCCTGTTTGTAATAAAGCAGCCTTGAGCATGGATCCAGATTTGACATGAGAGTGCTCATTCATCCTTAATTTCCTAAAAATTACAGATGTCCAAATGTTGAAAGGGAGTAACCTTTCATGTCAAATCCAGTATCAGTTTGTGAGGATTTAATAAGTACTTACTAAATATCAAAGCTATGTGGGCTAAGTTCCTGGAATACAAGGAAATGCAAAAAAAAACCCTAAAAACAAGGTACCTGCCTCCAAGCAGCATATATTCTAATGGAGGAGATGATATGTAAATAATTAGGTACACACAAAGTAGATGGAAGGGCTCTTACAGAAGATGAGCTTTGAAATGAGTCCTGAAGGAAACCAGAGAAATTAAAGAGAGATAAGAGTATAGCATTCCAGGCATGAAGATTATATTTCATCTTCTAGATATGAGGGACCTTCTGGAGGTTATTGAGCAAAAGTTGTTTTGGTCAGACCAACACTAGAAAATTTGCAGCTGGTGGAAGATGGATTGGAGCAGGGAAAGACATGAGGCAAAGACAACATTTAGGAGGCTATTTCAATAGCTCAGACAAAAGAGATGAAAGTCCAAAGTAGAGTGGTGGCTGTGTTAATGGAGAGAAGAAAAAATATATAGTAATTATTGTAAAGGTATACTTTTATACGGGATGAATGAGAGTGAAAAAGCATGGATAACAACAACATGGCCAGCCTTGGTGACTAGGAAGATGACGGAGCCCTTGGCAATAATAGAAAAAATCAGAAAAGAGATGGGGATGAAGTTTAAGGGCACAAATGAGTTCTGTTTTGGATGTGTTGGGTTTGAGATGTCTTTAGGCATCTCATTAAATTTGTCCAAGTATGTTGGAGATATGTGTCCAAAGAGAGGCCACTAGAATGGCCTAGTTTAGGATCAGCAGTATAGAAATGATGATTAAGCCCATAAGAGCTAATGGAGTCACCATGGGACATAGTAGAGAGGGAAAAAAGAAAAATGCTACTAGGTCAGAGCCTTGGGTGCTACCCATAATTAATGAGTATGGCATGCATGGGGAACCACTATACTATGCAATCTGCTGATTGGAGTCTCAATGGCCTGAACAGCAAAGTCAAACAGTAATGGGTCCCTAGTCAATAGGTCTCCATTTCCCTTTCCCTTCCCTCAGACTCATCCCTTGCTAAGCCCATTGTTATTATCAAGAAGACATAAAGACAGATAGTGATTGATTTTCTAAAATCCTCTAGCGGAAGATTCCTCCCCTCTCCCAGGAAGGCATTTCAGTGCTTAACTCAAATGATCTTCTTTCCTCTTTCCCCCTATGAAGAAAAAAATGCTTCCTCCATGCATCATCTTTTTCCCCCTCTTACCTTTCCAAAATATATGAAAAGTAGACAGAATTCCAGCCCGAGAGGCTGAGACCTTGACTCAAATCCCAGCTCTGCCACTTAGGTCCTGTGTGCTTGGCCAAATCATTTCATATCTTAGTTCCTTATCTATACGATCAGGGAGATGAGCTAGATTTCTAAGGTTCTTCCTTATGCTATGAGCTAGACTGCTTTCCTCACCAGACCTTGTCTTTCTGGGACCAAAGACCTCAGTTACCTTCAGTATTGTCCTCAGCTATTTTCCTTAGAGTTCTGCTCATTTGATGATGCATTTGGTTATGCATCCAACAAGAAATAGCCCTCCAAATACTTTAATTCTGCAACATAATTAAAGATCAATTATATTTAATAATCAAAGCAGTCAGATAATCAATAAGCATTTGATAATTAATTCTTCTGTGTCAGAAATTGTGCTTAGCATTGGGAATCCAAGAAAGACAAAAATAGTCCCTTCTTTCCAGGAGTTTCCAGTCTAATTGGGCATGGAGATAAGAGGAAGGGGACACATATAAGACATACACAAAGCAGATGGAAGGTTATCTCAGAGGGGATGGTACTAGATGCAAATACCAGAAAAGGCCTCCTGGAGAAGGTGGGATTTGAGTTGAATGTTGAAGAAAGCCAGAAAAACTGATAGGCCAAGGTGAAGAGGAAAAACATTTCAGGCCTTGGGCCAGTACAAAGACACAACAACAGAGAGACATGGAGCATCATGTTCAAGGAGCCATGACATAAGCAGAGCAATGGAACTGGATCTTGGAGTAAATTGGAGTAAAGTGTGAGAAGACAGTGAAGACGGGTTAGGGTCGAATTAGGAAGGTCTTTATTATGGCAGGGGCTTTAAGTGCCAAAGAACTTGATGCATGTATGTATACCACAGGAAAAGGGCAGCTAGTGGATACAGTGCTGGACCTGGAATCAGGAAGACTTATCTTCCTGAGTTCAAATCTGGCCTCAGACACTTACTAGCTTATGTGTCCCTAGGCAAATCATTTATCAGTGTTTGCCTCCGTCTCCTCATCTGTAAAATGATCTGGAGAAGGAAAGGGCAAACCACTGCAGTATCTCTGCCAGGAAAACCCCAAATGGGGTCACAAAGAGTCAGACATGACTGAAAATGACCAAACAACCACAACATGTCAGGAATACACACATAGATAGAAAGATAGATAGATAGATGGATGGATGGATGGATGGATGGATGGATGGATGGATGGATGGATGGATAGATAGATAGATAGATAGATAGATAGATAGATAGATAGATAGATAGATAGATAGATGGATGGATGGATGGATGGATGGATGGATGGATGGATGGATGGATGGATGGATGGATGGATGGATGGATAGATAGATAGATAGATAGATAGATAGATAGATAGATAGATGGATAGATAGATAGAGATGACATGAGGCCTAGAGAAGGATAAAAGGAAAGTCACTTGCCCAAGTTTACACAGACAGTAAGGGAAGAATAAGATTTAAATCCACATCCTCTGACTCCAAAGTCAATGCTCTTTCTATTTCCCTACATGAATCTAGTTCATTGAAATCAGTCAATCAAGCAACATTTATTAATATATTCTTAAATTTATTTTTACATTTTAAAATAACTTTTTGTAAATGTAAATTTTCTTAATATAAATTTACATTTTCACAATATTACATTTATTAAATGCCTACTATGGGACAGTATGATCCCAAAGCTTTGCCTTTCTGATAGCAATCTTGAAGGTTTATAGCCCGACTATTTTATATATATATATATGTGTGTGTGTATGTGTATATATATATATGCTATGTATATAGGTATGAATGCATATGTCTAATTATAGATGTGTTATACATAATATAATATTTATATAGATATTCCTAGAGTTTATTAAGTAGAGGATCAATTTGTACAACCCTCAACCATTCTGTGTCCTTCCCAAAGAGAAGGATGGCTAGGGACATTTTTTAAAAATCACTCTGCCAAAATGCAAACAGCTTTGTAGTTAGAGCAATTGATTTCAGGGAAGAGTTCTGGCTAAAGACAAGTATTATGTCTAAAATGATGGTCATTGCTTTTTAAAAGAAACAGATTGGATCAAAATGGTTCTCTATTCAACAGGCCCATCAACCTCCCGATTACAAATTCAGTTTGTAAATATAGCCTTTTCTCCTCTGTAAAAAGAGAAAGCAATGAAAGCAAAATTTGGTTTGTGGGCTCCTATTAAATTAGCATTGATTTTCTTTTTACTGCCAAGCTAAAGAAATATCAACACTAAGGAGTTCTTTAACCCTATTTAAAGTGTGCCTGTTTACACTGGATTTAGTACTCAGGGTGTTTATCTTGCTATTTACAAGGAACAAAAAATCAATGGCTGTAGAGAAGGTGTTTTCAGAAAATTACAGTCACGCTAGAAGCTACAGGAAAGCAACAACTCCATGCCTACACCCAGTATGGCCTCATTCGTGGAGCTCCATTTGAAACCAAGAAAGAAAGGTTTAACCCAATAAGGCATGAGCTGATGTTAAACAAGTGTCCAAATTTGATTCGTTCCGGATTTGAAAGGCTCACTTAAGCCAAATATTGAATCATGTAAACAGAATTCTCTGAGTGACTATTCTTGCCTTCCAAAAATACCAAACTACTTTTTTTAAAGACTAGATCTCCCCATATCTCCTAAGCTACTCACTGGACCAGTCCCACCAATGATCAGCTTCCACCTGTTCCATTGCTGATCTAAGGTGGTTTGTTTGCCAAATAGGCAATCCCCATCCCCTCCACTCCCAGGGATTCACCATACTGATGATGAACTTAATGTAGATTCCAAATTAGCATAGCCTATTGCCTTGTAGAATTCCCAAGTTCAAAAGATCCACCATATGCCACCATGCTTGACTTGAACTACTTTTGAAGGCAAAAAGTCTAAAATCTATAAGTAATAGATAAAGAGGAGGTTGATTCAAGTGTGATTTGGGGGGTAAACACAGCTTACGACAGCACATGTATCAGGATCACAAGGTACATAAGAGGGGAGTAAAGCATGAAAAGATTGGAAAGTTGAGTAGCAGCTAGGTTAAGGAGAGTTTTATAGGCTAAACAAATTTATATTTGATTCTGGTGGCAATTAAGAGCCAATGGAGTTCACTGATTAGAACATATTCAATAAGCTTCAGTGTACTTTCAGTGTAGGAGGTCAACGTGTCAGAATTTCCCAAGAAAATCAGCAAATGTTGACGATGTCTTCCATTGTGTTTTAGTTTGCATGCAAAATGCTCCCACTCACAGGAGAGAAAGCAATACATTCATTTGGGGTTTTTCCCCAAATATGACCTATCCACAGTTGCTATTCCACACCAGTTATTTTTAGGATCAACCTATTATCATCCCAGACTCACAGACCTGGACCTTAGAGGTCTTCTTTTCCAACAACTCTATTTAATAGATAAGGAAACTGTGCTCCAGAGAGGTTGTGACTGGACCAAAGTCATTCAGGTAGCAATTATCAGTCAGAATTTGTACCAAGATCTTGATTCTGAAGCCTATGAATGCTCTCTCTGCTGCCCTTCACTCATTGCCCTCTACATCTGAGCCTGCTTAATAAAATGGCTTCCATTCCTCCAAAAACCCTTTAATATAGTATCATTTTGGGTCACTTCTTTCCCCACATAGATTTTGGAACAAGCTAAGTGGCTTGAACTTTCTTAGGAATAAAAGGTCAAATATAAATCCAATTGATTAGATGATCCAATGGGATCACATCAGTATATGCTGCTCCCACTCCACCATTGGATTCTGTTATATTTCACCTAGTGCATATTTTCTATTAATTTGCCTCAGTAAGTTGTTTCCATCCAGTAGAAATTAGGTTCCTTGAGAGGTGGGAAAGTTTCATTTTCACCTTTGTATCCTCAGCACCCCCAAAAGCCATTAACCATTCAGGTTAACAGTCCTTCAAGATTCCTGTCATAGGGGGCAGTTGGGTGGCTCAGTGGATTGAGAGCCAGGCCTAGAGATGGGAGGTTCTGGGTTCAAATCTGACCTCAGACACTTCCCAGCTAGGTGACCCTGGGCAAATCACTTAATCCCCATTGCCTAGTCCTTACAGATCTTCTTCCTTGGAGCCAATACACAGTATTGACTCCAAGATGGAAGGTGGGAGTTTAAAGAAAAAAAAGATTACTGTCAAAGAAGGCACATAGTATACACTTAATTAATGTTGATTGATTGGTTGATTGATATCAATAAACCAGATTCATGTAGTGAAAAAAACATTGAATTTGGAGTCAAAGGATCTGGGTTCAAATTATATTCTTCTTAATATTTGTGTAAACTTGATCAAATCATTTTCCTTCTCTAGGCCTCAATTTCTTCATCTGTAAAATGAGATGGCCAAACCCAAAGTTCTATAATCGAATAAGTTTCCTTCATATTGATATTACTATTTTCCATCAATCAATCCATTAAAAACATTTGTTAGCAGTCGTTGCACTAGATACTTATCCAGTTGTGGTCATCAGATATCCAGCAAGTATCTCTCACTCTGTCTCCCTTGTTGAACCTTAGATGTTGAACCAAAACCAACTGATTGCTTCAATTGAAAGATATTTTTGGAATGGTTTGGTTAATAGTTCTTGATTCTACTAGCCGTGCTTCAGATTGGCCATAAATTCCATGGGCTTTCCTTGGAATTTCTTCAACTTTGACTTAATTGTAAAACAAATTTGTTTCACTCAACTCTCCTGGAAGGGAGGCTAGGAACATTTCCAAAGTTTTTTTCCTGATAAACATTGCCTAGTCTTTAAAAATAATTGTTTAACTTCAGAAAAAAGAGCTACAGTGTCTCTGAATCTCTCTCCTTTCCCTGTAAATAGCTCTTTCCAAGGGCAATGATTATATATATCTCAAAAGAATCATTCTCTTAAATGAAACTTGCATCCCAACTCTTTCTACTTGATGGATTCAAATGATGACTGCTTTCTCTTTCTCTATTTACTTAAAAAACTTTGCTAGTTAGGTGGAATCGGTGTGACCTGTCTTCATAAGTATCCAAGATACTCATTGTTTGGTATGCAGTCTTAATTAATAGCTATATTATTAATCTAAATAATGATATCATAATAATGAAATCAGTTAGTCTCCCCTGTGAATGCTGTACAGCTGGAAAATTCATAGACATTTCCATAACTGTTCAATTTGATTTTATTGGGTAAGGCTGCTCAAAGTTGAATATAAGTACTTGGCTATGATTCAGAAAATGATGCTTATAATCTCAAGAATGTGACTGTTCAGGAAAATGTTTGATAGCTCAAGTGTCCTCAACAGGTCATAACTTCTGGCTTGCTGTTCGCTTTTTTTCCCAGTAAAGATAAATATGAACCACTGTCAATTCCTTTACATTTCTATTTTCAGCAGTGTCCATGTGGGCTCTTGACAAATGCTTTTGACTTATGATACGGAAGATTGGGCTCACACTTTTCAATCAGCATTTGTGTCAGTTGGTACTTCAGTGGGTCCATATTCCCTCCTCCAATGCTCATCTGTGACTTCTAATCCTTTGCAATTCTTTCATTCAGTACATATTGACAATCAACCAGAAAAGCAATGTGAAGTTCATGTTGAGAAAAGGCAAACGGCAACCCATTACACTAAGGAATGATGTACAAATGAGGAAGAGAGTGAAGGATGCCATCAATGAAATATATGAGCAAAAAAGGAGAGAGGATGTTCTCATGAAAATCAAGAAGTCTGTCAGTCAGTCAACAAGCATGTATGAAATCCTTACTTGGGTTCTAGGCACTATGCGAATTATTGGAGACACTCAAACAAAAGGGAAACAACTCTTGGCCAGAAGAAGTTTATATTCTTCTTCTTTTAACCCTATCTTCCATCTGGTAAGCAGTACTCCCTATTGGTTCTAAGGCAGAAGAGTGATAAGAGCTAAACAATGGAGGTAAAATGACTTTCCCAGGGTCACACATCTAGGAAGTGTCTGAGGCAGATCTGAACCCAGGACCTCCCATCTCTAGGCTTGTCACTTTATCCATTGAACCACCTAGCTGCCCCCAGGAACTCACATTCTAATGGGGAGGCAACATATATACACATAAATAATTTATTGGTCAAAGATGGAAGAGCATTAGCAGCCAGAGGTAGGTAGGATCAGTGCAGGAAAAAAAAATTTTTATGGATGGCACATGAAATGAGGCTTGAATGAAACCTAGTATTTCCAGAAGTTGAAGTGAAGTTCCCAGGAATAAGGGAATAGCCTGTACACAGACAGGAAGATTGAAGATGGAGCATGGTGCATGTGAAACAACAAGGAGTCCAATATGGCTGAATCACAGTAGGAGGAGGGAGTGCTGTTACATAAGAGTAGAAATATAGACAAGGATCTGGTTGTGAAGAACTTTAAATGCCAAACAATATTTGATTTAAGTATTTGCTCCTCAAGGCAACAGGAAACCACCGGAGTTTATTGAGTTAGAGGCGATATGACTATTCAAGCACTTCAGGAAATTGTTTTGGTGCCTCCATAAAGGATAGATTGGTAGTTGGGAAAGTCTGAGGCAGAGACACCAAAGGGGAGGCCATTATACTGTTGCAGTCAAGAGGCAATGAGGGCTTAAAGTTAGGCAGTAGTTCTATGAGTGAAGGGGGGAGAACGATGAAAGATGTTGTGGAGATCAAAGCGACCATATTTGACAGCTGATTTAGCATGAAGAATGAATGAGAACAAGTGAAGAGTCCCAAGGAACATCAAGTTACCAACTTAAGGGCCTTAGAGGACAGTGATGTTCCTGGAGAAATGGGCAAACTGGGTAGCTCTGGGGGGAGAGATAATGAGAGCTGTTTTAGGAATGTTGAGTTGAAGATGCCAACAGAGCAGCCAATTTAAACATCTAATAGGCAGAGATGAAGCGGCGTTGGAGCTTGGGACAGAGGATAGGGCTGGATGTATAAATCTGAAAATCATCTGCTCAAAGAAGATAATTGAATGGATGAAAGCCAGTGAGATCACCAAATGAAAGGGTGTAGAGAAAAAAGAAAAGAAGGTCCAGAACAGAGCCTTGAGTACACCCACAAGGAGGGGCCCTGCTATTAATGATGAATCAGCAAAGGAGCCTGAGAAGGAGCAAACAGAGAGGAAGGAGGAGAATAAGACTGAGCAGTAAAAACTCAGAAAGGAAAGACTGATCAATGCCATCCATGAGGAAAGGGGGATCACGGTATTAAAAGCTTCAGAGAAATTGATGAGGATGAAGAAAATGTTAAATTTGGTAGTTATGAAATAATCATTGATAGGGGCAGCTAGGTGGCTCAGTGGATAAAGTGACAAGCTTAGAGATGGGAGATCCTGCGTTCGAATTGGTCTCACCTAGATGTGTGAACCTGGGCAAATCACTTGAGTTGCCTAGCCCCTTCAACTCTTCTGCCTTGGAAGTGATACACAATAGTATCAATTCTAAAAGGTAAGGGTGTTTTATTTCTATCATTGATAATTTGGGAGGGAAATAGTTCGAGTTGAGTACTAAGGTGGGAAGCCAGAATAATTTATTCAATTGGGATTAAGAAAAGAATGTGAGGATAACAAGAAGAAGAACTGAATGGAGATAGCTCCTTCAAGAGTATGGCTGAAGAAAGGAGGAAAGGTAAAGGACCATAACAGAGGTCAGATCTAGTGAGGGTTGCTTGTTGTTGTTTTTAAGGAAGATGATGACATGGACATATTTGCAGGAGGCACAGAAAGAACCAAGAGACAGGAACAGACTGATGATTGGAGATAGCATGGGCATGACCATCTGTGTGAGAGGACAACAGGCAATGGGCCCAAAGGTTCAAGCAGAAGGCTAAACTTTAGTGAGGAGAAGGGTGACCTCTTCATCAGAGGCAGGAGAAAAGGAATACGCTATAAGGAATGAAGTCAAGAGGCTATGGAAGGAAAATAAGCATTGCCAGAAGAGAAGAGGATGGAAAAAGAATCCTCCATGAAGGACTTTGCTCTTTTTTCTATAAAGTATGCAGTGAGAACCTCAACTGAAAGTACAAAGACTGAGTACTATAGGAAGCTCGAGGAAAGAGAAGACGACCAATGGCCAGCCAGTGAGTGTCAATAGTGACCTAGTGAAAACAAGAGAAAACAAAGAAGGGTCCCCAAATGTTGGAATGACTCCCTGTGCTAAAGTGATGGAAGGCCATGCAGAAGAGTCATGTGGGAGAGGCAAGGATGGGTTGGGATCCTCAATGCTGGAAGGGATAACCACCTCGATGAGCTCCCTGAGACCCTGGAGAATTCAAGTGTCTTTGAATCAGAATTTTAAGAACGGCTCCATTTTGGCAGCTTCTTGCTTACACATGGTTAGGGGCTCAGGGGAGAGCCTTCTGCCCTGTCATATCACATTACTCAGGAGACAGAAAGCAGGTAATTCTGAGGCTAATATCGTCTTTCAGTATTAAGACTGACAGATGAAATGTTGTAATACATTCGCAAAATTTGATGAAAGAAGAAAAGAACATTCTCGGTTAATAAAGTATGGCCCGGGTCCAGGCAGCCAGATGTGAGCTTGATTCATGGAAAATGATTTACATGGTCCAACTGCACTGTCTCCACAATTTTCTTTTTACACATCAGTCTAGATCTAGGTTATAGGGGGAGGGGACAAGAGAGTGTGTATGAGCGTGCGTGTGTGTGTGTGTGTGTGCACGCGTGTGTGTGTGCGTGTGTGTGTCTAAGATTTATAATCTGGTTTTTGTTTTCATTTTGATTTATTGTTAGACTCTTGGGCTTAACGTTCTCTAGTCCTCCATGAAAAACGATGTTGTCTTTATTGCATTTGTTATACTTAATGATGAATCTTTCAATAAACTCACTAATATAAGAATGATCAAAATACTGTACAGCTAATTTAATACCCCATATGATTTTACTTTGAGTTCTCATGCAGCATGGGCATCTATAGGACAGTCTGTACATCTTTTATTTTTTGTTTGTTGTTACTCCATTGATTCCAGTTGTGTCTGGTTCTTTGTGACCCTGTTTGGGGTTTTCTTGGCAGAGATACCAGAGTAGTTTGCCATTTCCTCCTCCATCTCATTTGACAGATGAGGAAACTGAGGCAAACAAGTGACATGCCCATAGCCACACAGCTAGTAAGTTTCCAAGGTTGGATTTGATCTTGGGTCTTCCTGACTCCTGGCCTCCTGGTACTCTTTCCACTGCACCATCTAGCTGCTCTTGTATATATATCTACATGCTCTAAAAATAGTTCACATTTAGATAATGCTTTACACTTTGCATTGCCTCTTAAATATGTTATTTTTAAATTATTCCCAGTTTAAAGATAAGGAAATGGAGACTATTTGAGGTAAAGTGACTTGACCAAGATCATACAGCTAACAAATGACAGAGGCCAGATTTGAACCTAGTTCTTCCTAACTCCAAGTCTCTTACTAGTTGTTTGAGTTTGGCCATATTACTTAACTACAGGGCAGCGAGGTGGCATAGCAGATAGAGTGCCCAACCTGGAGTAAGCAAGACTCCTCTTACTGAGTTCAAATCCCGACTCAGACACTTAATAGCTGTGTGACACTATTTGCCTCTTTCAAAAAAGTGAGCATGAATATTTTTTCAAAAATTATTTCATTTCTTTGAGTCTGAGTTTCCACATCTATAAAATGGGACCATTATAGAACCTGCTGCTCAAGGTTGTTGTGAGAACCAATGAGTCGATACATGTGGACACTCTGTAAACCTTCTGATTATTGCCATCTCATTCTCACTTTTTGTTTTCGAAAGGGAGAAATGGTCCAGGGACAAATGACTAGCCTGCCATTTTCCTTTCATAGTTCATGGTATGTGGGAGACTGCCCAGGTAGATAAAGTGTCTGGGTTTCTTTTGTCGCATTTTGTTTTGTAATTTTACAAAGGCACGGAGCCTGGAATGCCTCTGTAAGCTCATGGAAAGCAAAGCATTCCTCACGTCTTGGTCACTTCCAACCAGACACAGGCGGGCATCAGTTCCCATGCTTATTTGAATTGTGGCTAAGGTGTTTGGGTTACCCAAATGAGCGTTTGTGGAGTATGACAAAAGATGAATCAATGCAGCCATTTCAATTTCCGGCCCCCCAAATCTCCAGAAGACTTCTCTCTCTTTGATTATAGCTTTTCAAATTCCCACATCCCCAGGATATCTTTTTCAAACAACAAAGGGTTACAGCGTCCCGCTCTAACCTGAAGTGGCCCCTTTCTACTTCTTTTCACCATTTTTTTATCTTCTCAGAAGATCTCCCTGGATGGAGTAGAATGAATGCACTCATCATTTCAAAATGCTTCCCAAATCCCCCAATCATCCAGTCCTGGGTGGGAATGGATTAGAAAGGATAATGTGTCCTTTCCCAGTTAATCAAGGCTCCATTTGGCCTGATTCAGTTCCTTTTCCCTGAAATAATGCTTCCATTTTTTTCCCCAGTGACCTGAAAACATTAGATTTTAGAGAAACCAACATGGACAAACACTGAAAAATGCCCGGGTCTCAGCCACACAAACTTGCCCATTTTCCACAGACTCCATGGAAGACACTGGGAACCTTTTCTGTGTCCTGGACCCATGGGAGAGAGCCCGAGGAGGCCATTTATGTCATCTCAAAGTCATTTCTAAATGTACCGATGCACCAAAGAAAATGCACAGATCACACAGGAAACCAACTGGAGTGACATACAGTTATTAAGATTATTTTTTCAGAAACAAGGTTCTAGATCCAGAACCCCTACTTTAGAACAAAATCTCTATTCTAACACCGAACATTCTAACGTAGCCCAAAACACGAAATCTTCATGATATGGTGACAGTGTTCAAAAGCTGTTTATCTCTGATTTTATTGACCAGAGAATGGATTAGAAGCTTTGTGGATTTTCATTAATTCATTCAACTAAGAGTTATTTCATACCTACTAGGTGATTGGAGCTGAGGCTGGAAAAGTAAAATGGTCTCTGACCTCTAGCAGCAGACGAACAAGAGGTATACAGATGAGTAGATATAAGATAAATCCAATGAATGGGTGCAACATAAGATCACAAGGAATGAGTGATAGATCAGGATTGGCTTCCTGGTAGAGGTAGCACTTTAGCTGAGCTTTGAAGGAAGCTAGGGGATCCCAAGAAGTAGACTAGAAATGACAGTACAGTATAAACATAGGAAATTGTTTATCAAAAGGATAAGGGGAGAAATGAAATTTCATGTATTAGGAAGAATAAGCAGAGAGAAAATAGTCATTATGTCTATTTATGTCACATTCATGATATTTTTGATTTTATGTTTATTCTACCCCATATATAAAGTGAAACTCAATATATTATTAAGAACAACTTACTAAGGGCAGATGGGTAGCTCGGTGGATTAAGACCCAGGTCTAGAGATGGGAAGTCCTGGGTTCAAATCTGGCCTCAGACACTTCACAGCTGTGTGACCCTGGGCAAGTCACTTAACCCCCCATTGCCTAGCCCTTACCAACCTTCTGCCTTGGAGCCAATACACAATATTGATTCCAAGATGGAAAGTAAGGGTTTAAAAAAAAAGAACAAGTTACTAAAAGCTTCTTCAGGGGCAGCTGGGTATAGGTGCCTCAGTGGACAGAGTACCAGGCCGGCAAATGTTCAAATTTGAGTTCAAATTTGGCCAAAGACATTTCCTAGCTGTATGACCCTGAGTAAGTCACTCCATTGCTTAGCCCTTACTACTCTTCTGCCTTCAAACTAATACTTACTACCCATTGTAAAGCAAAAGGTAAGGATTTTTTTAAGTCAATTCTGAGTTTTTAGCAGGCTTCTTAGAGATTTTTCATTTTTAAAGCTCCACCCCTCCCCACTCACTATCCAAATGGACAATAATTTCTGCACCTGAATATAAACTTGGTTAGTCAGTGCCTAGACAACATTTCAAATTTTATTTCAAAATGAAAATCTATACTTTCCTTTTTTTGGCAGCAGGTATACTTAAATGCACTTGACCTTCACCTTTGGATTAATCACCAGAATCCCCAGGGCAAAAAGGCAGATCCAAGACTGAAAAGAGTTAAATGAGAAAATCTTGTGTTTGTACAAATCCATCACATAGATTACAAAATAATTAAGCTGAGAATAAACACGCCGTCACATAAAATTATCCCATGTTTGAAGTTTGCCATTTGTTGGTTTTGTTCATTGTGTTTGTATATAAAAAAGTAAAAAACCTTTGAGCAGGAATTAAATTCCTACTATGTGCAGAGCACTGTGCTAGGCAGAGGGCAAACAAAATCGAAATCAACAATCCCTCCCTTCAAGGAGTTTAAAATGATCAACAGTGCGGAGACAGATACTCCTACCACCCACTCGCTCACATACCCCATTTACCTCTAACTCATAGTCCAATGTGCCAACACACCGATGCACCCACTCATAGAGGCATCCCAGACTCCAATTAGAGCTGGTGAAGCTTGAAGGGGAAATGGAAAAGTGTTGGGAGAAAGCAGATGGCATTTTCCCCCTGAACACTCTCCCCTCCCAGCAAATAAATGAATAAATACAAAAACTTTAAAATGAGTTCCTGATTCCTGTTCTAGAATCATTTGTAAGATGTTTAAAAGCTTCTCTTTATGTATCATTATCTGGTAAGTATTCCCTTTGCAAATGATTTGCAAAAAGTACACAGTAAAATTTATGTAGTTATTTCTTTACTTAGAACTTCCTCTATCAGCAGCCCGACAGAATAATGAAGAATAAAGGGCCCTGCTTTGAAGCTGGTAAAAGTCCCACGTACATTTAGGAGCATTTGTAATGGCCAAATTAAATGGTGGTAGTTGGGAAATATCAATGACAGTCAAGCATCAGATATCATCAAAAGTCAAGGCTGTCCGTGTCCATTTCAGCCATGCTCCCCAATGGCTCCGTTTCCTGTGTTGACATCATCATTTCCACACACGTTGGCATCTGGAGAAGAAGCATCTTTTCCCCTGTGCTGCCATTCTTGTTCTTCCATTCTGACAGTGAAGAGGAGAAGCGACCTAAGGTTTCAAACATCACTCACTCCCTTGGCAGTTCTGTGGCTCTAATCAGGACCCGTTAAACCTGCATTTGGTCACTAATGCACTAAAACATCACTAATGACATGGAGGTATTTTGAGATAAGAACCTCCTGGTAATGAAGGCCTCCTCCTTCCCACCCTCTCCCAAGGCAAAGTGGACAAAGTAATTATAGTATCTTATGGGCCGCTGGCCTAGAATTGTCAGAGGCGCTCCATCTCAAACACAGTTGAAGCCATAGAGAGATAACCTCCGGTTCAGCGAGAGCCAAACTTGTGATTGAAGAGACGTGTTTTTCTGTTACGAGAAATAATGGTGCCTCAAAGAAGCAACTTTAATGCCCTTAATGTGTCCGAGGACATTTTCAGGCAGCCTCTCCTGTTTGGAACTCCCTTCTCTTCAGACATTAGAGCACTGGAGAGACTGAGTTAAACAAGTGATTTATTATCCTAGAATTGAATTCTGGCCCAGGCTACATGGCATCAACTTCATCCACTTTAGGAAAGACACATTTGTTTGTTTGTCTAGTTGAGTGTATTATAATTATCTGGCAAATGTTTAATCTGGCACATTTGTAAACAAAATGTTCATCTCCAGGCTGGAGGCATAATCCTATTTTTAAAAATCTGTATGGACTATATTCTTGTGATTATTTAATGAAAGACAGCATGGGATGGAGGATAAAGGACCGACTCTGGAGCCAGGAAGACCTCGGTTTGAGTGCTGCCTCTGACACAAGCTCCTTGTAATCCTGTGTAATCATGACATCTAAAACCATGGATTACAGAGGAGATGCTCGTCCTCCTTGTGGAAGAGAGTTCCCCTCCCTAATGAAATCACAGATCTGACCCTCTTCTCTTCCCCTCAAAAATGACATGATCGCTGCTTTTTAATTTACAAAAAAAACAAGCCACAGATTTTCACTAAGATTCCATCAGCCTTGGCAATGAGAACTACCTTCCTTCAGCTGTAAACAAGGTTGGGGGCTTGGAAAAGGATTGTCCCCGGAGGCCCCACCTGAAGGGCCTGGAGGCATCATCACCTAACCAAACCCTGTCTGAAAATGGCACTTTCCTCCCCAGCATATCATTTTCATTTCCCTTTGCTAAAAGTAGAGTGTCAAGGTCATGATCGACAGAGGAATTCAAGAAAGCCTCTTGATACACCCACTACCAGAAAAACTGGCATGAGAACAAGTCCCAAATATTCTTCCAGGTATGATTATTGTGAAAGCAAATGGGGCCTCAGGAGATAGTTTAAAACCCCATCTTCTGTTTAACTTCACAATTTTGGCCTAATTGCATTGTTCTATAGGTTGGGGAAGCCGCTGATTTGCCACAAGTATAATTCCAGTCACTGCTCTACAGATGAATTTATCAACAGATTGAAAACAACAAGAAATGAACGATGGAAGCTAGTGGGAAAAATAGAGAATTCGGCACAGAAGCAAAAGGGAAAGAGAAATAGAAAGTCAGAAGGACCTGCTTTAGCACTAAAAGAGAGAAAGGGAAGTCACTGTCCCTAACCCCACATGTCCAACCAGGTGATAAAATCCTACTGACTCTTCTTCTTCCATATCTCTATCCCAGACCCTTCTTCCTAGCCAATGGCTACCACTCTAGTTCAGTCTCTTAGTCCCTCTTGTTTGGACTATTACAACTCTTTCTTATTTGGTCCCTTTGTCTCAGTTCTCCCCCCTCTTTAATCCATTCTCCACACAGCAGCCAAAATGACTGATCATGTCATTATCCTACTCAGTAAACACCAAAAGCTCTCTATTTACTGGAGAAATTTCTGTTTGGCTTTAAGAATCTTCCCAAGCTGGTCCCAACCAATCTTTTCTCCATTCAAACTGACTTTCCTATTCCTGACACTTCTCATCTCCATTCTTGGAACGCACCTCTCCCTCCCCTCTGCCTTATAGGGCTCCTAATTTCCTTCAAGGATCAATTCAAGCCCCACTTTCTATACCAAACCTTTCGTGGCACCCTCCAAACCACTAATGGTCTCTCTCCCTAATAACTTTGTATTCTATTTGAACTTTTCTGCCTCTGCTCTGTATATACTTCTATATGTATTCATTGCTTCTCCCAGGGGAATAAAAGCTTCTTAGCCCAGTGCCTGGCATGTGGTAGATACTGTTGATTGGTTATTTGTTACATACTATACACCCAAACCTCTGCCCTAAATTTGCACCAAGAAGCAGGTATAGGGAAAATCCTGTGTTGACCAATCAATGAACACCTTTTAAGTGGTTACTATGTTCCAGTAACTGTGTAGTTGCTAGAGATACAAAACCCTAAATGGAACAGTTTCTTCCTTCAAAGATCTCATAGTCCATAGAAGAAGACAATACATGCATATGGAAGTGTTCCTTCCATATGCTTTGGACTCGTTCTCTAAACTCCTCCTGGAAGACTAGGTCCCCAGAGAGTGACTACTATTTATCCCCTCAGAGCTGGAGGCTAATTTTCTAATGTTCATGAGCCCCCACTGGCATGCCTATCAATCAGTCAGGGAAGAGTGAGCTATTATCATCATTATCAATTAGTCAACTAACTTAAATAGCTTTCTAGAAAGAGGTATTTTACTAGGGTGAGGAAGATGGCAACTCAAAAGTCTTCCAAGTGCTTTTGCTGGAGTCCTCAAGATAGCCCCATCAGGTAGGGGGTAACTGTTCTTCTGGGCCTTTCCCTTTCCTTAACTCTACTTTTCTTCAGTGTTTCTAGTCAATAAGCATTTGTTAAGTGCCTACTGTGTGCCAAGCACTGATCTAAGCTCTGGGGTTGCAAAAAAAGGCAAATGCAAAGGTGTCATGTCTAGTTTGCCCTTGGCTTCTAAAATAAACACCAGCAGCAGATGCCACATTTATCAGGAT
Organism: Monodelphis domestica; assembly: GCF_027887165.1. NCBI lineage: Eukaryota > Metazoa > Chordata > Mammalia > Didelphimorphia > Didelphidae > Monodelphis > Monodelphis domestica. The sequence continues at coordinate 18,925,078 of NC_077234.1, forward strand.
GCTGCAAGATTACTTCCCCTCTCTCCAAACCAAGTAATTTCATCTCAGGGATTCTCCCCTTGTGGTTGACAGATACTCAAATACTAGATATCTAGCTTGTTTGAATGAATAGGTCAAGGCCAAATCTCTTCTGCCAATACCAACATGCCTGCTATTGTACTCCATTCAAATGCCATGATACACTGGTTTTAACGATATCTTCTTATTTGATTTAGATATTTAGAAGTTTTAGAGGTTTCGCGGATTTTGTTTAAGCGGGGATGCAATGGGGATAGCCAGGCTTTGCTTTTACCTAGATCATACCTTTGGTTAAATTATTCAATTAAGATTGTTATACTCATAACATTTGAGTGCCTTAAGAACAATTGTATTCATTGAAAGGCACACTGGGGAAAAGGTGGGCCTTGGACTCAGGAAAACCCAAGTTCCAGTAGATGTTTGCCATAAAATTAACTGCCAATCTCTGTGTTCCTTCAAAAGACAGAAATAACTGATTTTAGCACCTAGTAAATAAAAGAGGAAACTAACAGAGGGAAACTCCTCTCTCCTCCACCAATTGGTCAGGGTCAGCGTAAACTCTTTCCTAACCAGGTCCTGCTCCCTTTCCCCCTATTCTCTGCTCTCTATGTCCTAGTCGGCCTCTCTTCCACAGAGCAGTAGCCTCATTGACCCAAAGGGATCTTTTACGTAACTTGTGATCTTTGTGCTGGGCATCAGAATAGCTATTTACAACACTGATCCAGTTCCAACTCAGATACATAGAGTTTGGTAAGTCATTTAATCATTTGATAGAATTCTCTAAGACTAAATTTTCCAGTTGCATCACTAGAGAGAATTTCCACACCAGAAGCACCCTGTGCCAATGAAATCATAGTTCTAGATTAAGAAAACAACAAACTATTGCATTTAAATACCTTCAAAATAATATACTACCCAGTGATAGAATAGGCTTAAAGATCAATGAAATCACTAATATTAAAGCAGTGACAAATGGAAAGAGATTAAATTAATCTCATTTGAAAATGACCCGAAAGTTAATATGTGCCCAAAAGAGATAAAAGCCCCCTGTTCCCTAGAAACCCCAAAAGCAGCCAAGGCAGCGAGAATGCACTCACTGATTCGTACAATCTGATAGGAGGTAGAAATGTGATCTGGTAATGGAGAAGGTCAGTGTTATTTTAGAGTACAGATGAAGGGGAAGCATAACACAGAGAGGTATCTGATAGCCCCTCTTAGGTGCTGCTGGGACCACACCCTGCAAGGAGTGATCCTTCCGCCCATCCACACACAGTCAGTTAGGGGGAGGCCTGGGGAGGGAAACACTGAGTCCTCGGTAGAGGTGATTAGAGATTCCTCCTCCAGGAAGACCAGGAAGGATGTCACAACAGCCTAATGGAAAGAAAATTAAGCTTTCCAGAGAAGGGGATGCTGAAGTAATTGATAGAAAGGAACAAATGTGCTCCCAGGAGATGGAGTTTGAAGGGTAAGTCTCTGGGAGGGACTCCCATTTTTGAGGAGGCCCCAGCCAAGCTGCTCATTCTCAGATCAACTCAATCTCTCCTCCTTTTTCTAGCTTCCTATTTTGTTCTATCTTCCTTTATTAGGATGGAATCTTCTTGAGGGCAAAGACTACCGTGTTTTCTCATCCATGTGTCCTGAGTACTTAGACCAATGTTTTTCCCAGTTTCCTATTTTACAGATGAGACAACTGAGATATGGGGAGACTATATTTCATGCCCAAAGTCACAGGCACAGAAAATGGCAGAATCATTTAAAATCCATTTTCTGTTTCCAACTCCAGTATTTTTTCCAGGACATCCATCATGTGGCCTTCTAACCTTCTAACCCATCAATAAAAATACTATACTCTTTGGTTGGGGAAGTTGGGATGTATACCCCTACAATGCTGAGGAATGAGGAGGATGCTAGCCTAACTAGTCACATTCATTCATTCATCCAACAAGCATTTACAAAATCCCTACTGTGTGCAGAATCCAGTGCTAATCCCTCAGCAAATTTACATAAGGCATGGTACAACAAAAAGAGTTCTAGACTTGAAACCAGAGGACTTGGGTTTCAATCTTGGCTGTACAACCTATTATCTTTGTGACCTTGGGCAAGTCACCACCCCATGGGCCTCAGTTTTCTCATCATCTTTCATAAATGAAAGAATTAAACTAGATCACCTCTGAATCTCTTTTAACATTAAATCATGTTAATGATTATGGTAGACCAAAAAAGTGGTTTAAATAGGGATCTCAGACCAGTCATAGCTAAGGCATTGTCATGAGTTTTTTACACCACATTTTGTAAAGCAGATTAAAAGAATGGTAAATTGGAGAATGTCCACAGAAGGACAACCAGGATCATGAAGGATCTCAAATTCAAATGTGTAACATACCAGGTATATTGGCATCTCGAAAGTATTATTGATGTATTGATATTGTATCTTATGTGTTGATATACCAGACATGGTATATGGTCATGTTACTTACTGATTATTGTATTTCCAAATCTTCAGTCCAAAGGACAAAACAATTCCTGAGCAGGACATTATTTACCACAGGGTCCTTGCTCCCACCTTGTTAGAACACATTCCTTTCCACATCACATGTTTGATTAACCTCCTCCTCTTTGATTGCATGATTGTCAATTGAGCGATTGTTAAAATCTATGCCATGTCACATGTTCATTAGTTACCTCCCACTCCACATTCCTAAACTTTCTAATAAAAGTTTGAGGATGGGGGGCAGCTGGGTAGCTCAGTGGATTGAGAGCCAGGCCTAGAGATGGGAGGTCCTAGGTTCAAATCTGGCCTCAGACACTTCCCAGCTGTGTGACCCTGGGCAAGTCACTTGACCCCCATTGCCTAGCCCTTACCACTCTTCTGCCTTGGAGCCAATACTCAGTATTGACTCCAAGACGGAAGGTAAGGGTTTAAAAAAAAAGTTTGAGGACACGTGTAGAGCTCTCTCTTAATTCCATCAGAGGGGCAAGCATGATGGAATCCATATTTTTAACTCCTTATTTCTGAGTCTTTATTCCTCTCTCTCTCTCTCCATCTCTCTTTCTCTCCTCCATCCATTTTCCCTCAGTTTCCAGTCTCCTTCTCAGGTGAAGATATAAATATGTAACTGCAGGGGGTTACAAAATACATGCTAAAAAAAGATGTATTGAAGGGTGTGTGTGTGTGTGTGTGTGTGTGTGTGTGTGTGTGTGTGTGTGTAGATGATAATCTGGAGAAGAGAAGTAGAAGATGGTCATTTGGAGAAGAGAAGACTCAAGGGGAACATAATAACAATCTCCAAGTACTTGAAGGGTTGTCATGTGAAAGATGGATTGTTCTGCTTGGTCCCAGAGTACAAAACAACAAATAATGGGTGGAAACCATAGACAAGCATGTTCAGTTATGTTCCATATAAAGAACCAAACCCTAATAGAGCTATTCCAGGGTTGAATAGGAGGTTTACATGGAGAGTGTGGATACCACTTGTCAGGTAAGAGGTAGGCTTGTTTAGATAAGGGTTGGTCTAATTGGTCTATATAACTTTGTAAAGTAGCTACTGATTAATTTCATGGAATGTAAGTTCTTTGAAGGCAGGAATTGTTTCATTAAGCACAATAAGAAATCCTTTAATAAATGCTTGTTCACTGACTAACTAATATACAAGGTATTGTGCTATGTTAGAACACAATATCTCAGCTGATTTTGAACACCCTTACGTCCTTCTGAGGGTATGAAGCAAAGTTAACTGTGCCAAGAACCCCTATGACTCAAGTTTTCCAGACTTTGCTGGTCCATCCCCACACCAATCGAAGAAGGCACTTTAAAGCCATGTGTAAGAACTTGGATAATGGCCCCAATTACAACATTCCAGGCACTTCCTTCATTTTCCACCTAATGGCAAAGTAAATCTTCTTTGGAGCAAGCACGTTATGAGATGTTTGTAGTTAGAGAAGGAAACTTGGTGGCAAGCCTCCCTAGGATGGAGTTTCATTTACCCATGAAAGGAAGGCTTGTGTTTCCCAAAAACCATTTCTTAAATTTCTTATCTCTGCCTGGGTTGTTTTAATGGTTTCTGAAACATATTCTGGGCTTATAATTCATGGTGGATCAGCCACTCATCAACAAATGCTTTGAAAAGTGTGCCTGATTTAAAGATTTCCAGAAATAATGGAGCATCAAGGGTGATTAACAGTTGTAGAAATTCAGCCCTTAAGTCCAAGTCCTCTGCATCAGGACATAGTATATCACTGTCTCATTTATGATAGCAAGTATTGCATTCAATTCAACATAGAATTGAAGTCAGGAAACTCTGGGTTCAAATCTTGCTTCTTTCATTTACTACCCTTTGTGACTTTGGGCAAATCTCAGATTTTCAGAAATGGGAAAAACTCTCCCTGCCTCAATTTCCTCATCTGTAAAATGAGGAAATTGCTCTAGGTGACTTATAAGGGCCAACTAGTTTTAAATCTAGGATCTATGACTCCTGTTTGATACCAAAGTCCTTTCCTTCCTGGACTCTCAGTTTCTTTATTGGAAAAATAGAGGAGTTGGATTCAAGGACTTCTATGGTCCCCTCTAGGCTTAACTTTCTAGTTCTCTGATTGCTGAAATAACCAAACATTCTCAAAACTCTTCCTTTAGGCCATCATTCTATTTATTATGTTCAAAAGAAACACCAAAGATTTCCTATCTTTCCCAGGAAAAGACATAAATGCTTTTCTTTGGTATTTAGAACACTAACCTTCCCCCCAATCTACTTTTCTAATCTATTTATTCCCCTTTATACACTCTACAATTCATTCAATGGACCTTCTTGCTGTTCATGACACATGATGGTGCAATCTCCCTCTCTTTGCCTTTGAACAGGCTATCTCTCATGCTTGGAATACATCCTTAGCTCCATTCTTAGAAGACCAGGTTTTCCTTGAATCACCTTAATAACTTCCTGCATGAGATCTTTCCTGACACCCCTCTACCTGTCTTGCTAATGCTATTCTTTCAAAGGTAAACATATCTGCTATATGCATTTATGCCTATATATGTAAAGTTTTATGCCCTATTACATAGTCAATCTTTATATGTCCATGTGCTACTGAAAAGGAGGTACATTCCTTTTTATTCCCATTCAGTTTTCATCAGATATCTATTAAATCTAACTTTTATAAAATTTCATTCACTTCCCTTACTTCTTTCTTATTTTTAGTTGAATTTTTATAGTTCCATTAGGGGAAGGTTAAGGTCCCCCCACTAGTATAATTTCACTATCTATCTGGATAGTGAAAAATCTGGATGCTATAACTTTTGGTGCATATATGTTAAGTACTGATACTTCTTCATCATCAAGATGTAATTACCTTCCTTATCTCTTTTAATTAGATTTATTTTTGCTTTAGTTTTATATGAAATCATGATTGCTACTCTTGCTTTTGTTGTCTCATTTAAAGTCCAATAGATTCAGGACCAGACTCTTACCTTTACTCAGTGTGTATCTATCAGTCTCAAATGTGTTTCTCGTGAACAACATATTATAGGATTCTGGTTTTTAATCCACTCTTTTATCTGCTTCCATTTTATGGGTGAGTTCATGTCATTTACATTCACAGTTATGATTACCTTCTGTTTATTTCCCCTTAATCTTGATTCCCTCTTTTAATCCTGCCCTTTCTCCTTTCACTCTTTCCTTCTATACCAGTATTTTACCTTGTGTCACTCCCCCCCAATCTGTTATATTACTCCCCTTCCCAACACCACCCTTCTTTTTCTCCTCCTACTTCACTATAGGGTCTTTTAATCAACCCCTTAACTTCTCCCTTCCTTATATTACTCTCCTCCCCACAACCTCCTTTCTTATTCCCCCTCTACTTCTCTATTGGGAAAGATAGGATTCCATACCCCCAAAGAATCTGACTGTTCTTCACTCTCTGAGTCATTTCCAATGAGAGTAAGGGTTGAGTATTACTCATCACCACACTCATCCTCCCCTCCACTGTAATAGTATTTTTGCCCCACTGCACCTCTTTATGTTATATAATTTACTCCATTTTACTTACTTTCCATTTCTCAGTATAATCCTTTTTTACTTATATCTTTTTTTACATATTATCCTAAAGAGCTTACTACCACATCCTCTGTCTATATATACTTCTTCTAACTACTATGATAGCAATAAGAATTTTAAGGAATTACAGATATCATCTTTCCATATAGGGATATAAACAATTTGACCTTATTGAAGCCCTTAATTTTTTTTCTCTTTCTTATTTACCTTTTTATGCTTTTCTTGAATTTTGTATTTAGACATCAAATTTTCTGTTTAAGTCTGGTCTTTTCTTCAGGAATACTTGGAAATTTTCTATTTTATTAAATGACCATACTTTCCTCTGAAAAAATATAGTCAATTTTGATGGGTAAGTGATTCTTGGTTATAAACCTAGTTCCTATGTCTTCCAGAATATCACATTAACTGTCCAGATCCTATGTAATACTGACTGTGGTTCCATGGTATTTGAATTGTTTCTTTCTGACTGCTTGCATTTTCTCCTTGACCTGGGAGCTCTTGAACTTGACTATAACATTCCTGGGAGTTGTCATTTGGGGATTTATTGCAGGAGATGATCTATGGATTCTTTTGATTTCTATTTTCCCTCTTGTTCTAGAATATCAGGGCAGTTTTCTTGGATAATTTCTTGTAAGATGATGTCTAGGGTTTTCTTGGTCATGATTCTCAGGTAGTACAAAAATTCTTAAATTTTCTCACCTGGATCTATTTTCCAAGTTAGTTTTTTTTTTTTTTTAATGAGATATTTCATTCATTATTTTTATTTTTTGTTTTATTGTTTCTTAATGTCTTGTGAAGTGATTAGCTTCTATTTGCCCAATTATAATTTTTAAATACTGAATTTCTTCCATGACCTTTTGATCTTCCTTTTCCATTTAGTCTATTCTGTTTTTCATGGCACTCTTTTCTTCATTGGATTTTTGTATCTCTTTTTCCAGTTGACCAATTTTGCTTTTTAAGCTTTTTATTTTCTTTTTGAATTATTTTCATTTCTTTTTTCCCATTTTCTTCAGCCTGGCTCATTTGACTTTTTAAAAATTTCTTTTTGAGTTGTTCCCAAGCTTGAGATAATAGCATTTTTCTTTGAAGTTTTGCATGTGGTTGCTTAGATCTCATCATCTCCTGTTGGTTCTGTACTTTGATTTTTGTCCCCATAGAAATTTTTGAAGGTTAAGTGATTCTTTTGCTGTTTGCTCATTTTCCCAGCCTTTTTTTGGCCTATTGACTAGGAATTCTGAAAGTTGCTTGCTGATACTGTCTCCTTTGCTACTGGCTTGCAAAGTTTGACACCATGAGTTATTTTGGCACCACAGTAGCTCAGGTTTAAAAGGACCAGGCACTATGGACTTCCAGACCTCACTGTGGGCTAGTGCCAGGGCCTGGAACTTCAAGGAATAGATATGAGGTGCTCCTTTGTTGATTTAGCCTGCATCCTGGGATCCTCCCAAAGTTAGCTTACACCCAGTCAGAATCTGGTGCAGTAGGTGGGAGATGGTTGGCCAACACTCCTGCGTGCAGTTTTGCTTCTGATTCCCTCTTATCCAGTGAAAAATGAACTCTCTGCCTACTTTACATGTTGTATTCTGTGGGAGAGTCCCCTCAATCTATGTTGCTGTTGGTTTTTGACTCCTGTCATTTTGAGGCACTTTTGAAAGTTTGCTACTATGTCCCCATCTTGGCTCCACTCCCCTGTACATATATATGTACACAACTAAGTGGCTCTATAGAGCACTGGATGTGAAGTCAAGAAGACACAAGTTCAAATCTGATCTCAATCACTTACTAGGTATGTGACTTGAAGCAAGTAACTTACCCTCTGTTTGCCTTAATTCACCAGAGAAGGAAATGACAAACTACTTTAGTATCTTTGCCAAGAAAACTCCATGGACAGTATTGGCATGCTATGGCCCATGGGGTCATGAAGAGTTGGAATCAACAACAACAACATCTATGCATATCATTTCTTTTGTTAGAATGTAAGCTCCTTGGGGCTTAAGGACTGTTTTGAACTTGGTACTTAGCACATACTAGGAGTTTAATAAATTCTTGATCAATGACTGATTAATTCTCCCATGACAAAGGCAGGTATTTGAGTTGGGGGATTAAGGTGAGAGACAACAATTAGCAAAGGATTGGCAAGGGTGGTCAATCTCTGATTTCATGAATACAGAGAACTCCCAGTATAGAAACTTCCTCCACCAATTCAGACAACATTTCTTCAAACATTTGGATGAAAACTGACAAAGAAATGCAAGTCTGACTTAAATTGGATAGTACTTGGAATGTAGTATCAGCTAGTAGTAATAGTATTGGATTTAAAGGTAAAGGTTCCATCCAGGCAGCTAATTGGTTCGGTGGATAAAATAAAAGGAAGACCTGATTTCAAATCAAGCCTCCGACAACTAATAGCTGTGTGGTGCCAGCCAAATCACTTAATCTCTGTCTGACTCAGTTTTTTTTTATCTGAAAAATAGGGATAATAAGAGCACCTATCTCAAAGGGTTGGTGTGAGGATCAATCTTTAAAGCACTTAGTGCACAGTAAGTAACTGATTAATATTTGTTCTCTTCCCCTTGCCACATATTAGGAAAATTAGCCAATTAGGCTTTAGTCCTTAGAGCATGTTCTTTAAGACCTACCAGGAAGGGCAAATATGAGCATGGTTTGAGGATTAAGCCCTCATTGATCAGGCTTCTCATTACAATCAGCTTGGAAAAGGTATATTTCCTCATTTAAAAATGAGGGTATTGGCCAACATGAGCCCTAAATTTCCATCCAACTCAAAATCCTATTATGTGGATAAAGGAAACAAGGTTAATCTATCAAAAATATGCAACTTTCTCATTGTGGGCATTTCCCCCAATGAACAGAGTATATAACCCATCTATGACTTAAGTCTTAAAGAATGCCTAAAGCTCCTAGAGGTTGTGATTTGCCTTCGTTAGATATTTAGAGATTGTCAAAAGGCAAGATTCAAACTCAGGGCTTCCTGATTTCTAATCTGGTGTCCCATTGCATGCTCCCTATGAGGCAAAGGGTCTTAAGTTTTTGTGTGTCCTGGGTGCCTTGGAAATCTGATGAAGTCTTTAGACCTTTTTCTCAGAATATTCATCACTAATTGCCACAGCCACAAGGAAGAAGGGAAGCCAATCTATTACTCAGATGACAAAATCTCAATATATCATCTATGACCTCCTATTCTATAGGCTATTGGCTTAAACTGAATTACCAATTATTCATAATGACATTTAAAAGTTACTATGGTTTAGTGGATGGAAGACTGACTCTGGAGCCAATGAGACCTAGATTCAGGTCCTGACTGATGTACATGAACTATGTGATCATGTGTTAGTAGTCAGCTAACTAGTGGCTCAGGAAATTTTCAAAGACTATAAAATCCCAGTTCATCCACTAGCCATCTTTATGACTTTAGTCAAGTCATTTGACTTCTGAGGATATCCATTTCTTCAGCTGTAAAATGAGTAAATGGTCTCTGAGTTCTCTTTCAACTTTAGATTTATGGTCTTGTAAAATATCCACTTAACCTCTTTGGGCCTCAGTTTCTTTATCTGTAAAATGAGTGTTGGACTAAACTGTCCTTCCATTTCCTTTCAGCTTTTAATTTATGAACCTGCAGGTCATTCACTTCACCTTCATGAACCTTGGTCTCTTCATCTGGAAAATGACAGGCATTGAATTAAAGTCCCAGAATACAAAAATCTAATCCTATGGCCCCAAGTTTCCTGTTTGCATTGATAGGGGGAGTTTCCACCACAGGAATTCTCCATACTGATGAAATCTCAGGCCTGGCCACTTAAAAAAATGTGATGCTCATTTCATGTGGCCTAATGGGCTGTTAAAATTTGTAAATACAATAAACTCTCGTCATGTATCACCAAGCCCAAATGCCATTGATCCCCAAATATCCATAAAAAGAAAGTTAACCAAGTGCATCATGCCTGCTCTATCAATCAGCAGTTGGTTCCCATATCCCTCGGTCCTGCTGTCCAAGTTACTCTTTGTCCTGTCCATATCCCTCCTCCCACACCCAGCAACAATGGTTTTAATATTTTTTACCCATCCCCCCAGTTTTCAAGCTTACCTGTTAACATCCTCTCCTTCACACCCGCTAAACTAACCAGCCATCCATCCCTATGAAAATACAGCTGTAAAATGTTATGAACCTTAAATTAAAATGGGCTGCGGCCCGGCCAGCTGGCCAGCGTTCTGAATGAAGGTAATACATCACCGGAGCTCCTGCCCCTCCAAACAGAACGTGCCCACCGGCCTCTCAGAGCAGCCCTGGCTAGATATTGTTGGGTTTATAAAATCCAGAAGAAAGAATGAGCACGCATTATTTTGTTGCCAGAGATTTAAAACCCATTTGGGAAGTGCAAAACACACAAAAGATAAGGAAAAGGTCTTTTCTATCAGCTTTCACGTGATGGGCAAATGCCTAAAGTTCCATGGAATGGGGAGAGTGTTTGGGCTAAATCATGGCCCATAAGGGAACCTTTTGGTTTGGTCAAACAACCAACTGCTTTAGCAAAATTAGCTATTTGTTTTTTAAACCCTCACCTTCCATCTTGGAATCAATACTGTGTATTGGCTCCAAGGCAGAAGAGTGGTAAGGGCTAGGCAATGGGGGTCAAGTGTCACAGCTAGGAAGTGTCTGAGGTCAGATTTGAACCCAGGACCTCCCATCTCTAGGCCTGGCTCTCAATCCACTGAGCCACCCAGCTGCCTGCAATTAGCTAACTATTTAGCCTGGCAAGGGACCTGAGATCTCTCCCACTGCCATTCCTGCCCTAGAGAGATGTTAGGACTCTCAGGACAAGTCCACCAGAAATCAGGTAGCCAACTCTATGGGCACTCACTCTATAAATTCAGCCAGGTCCTTCCTGATCCTCACAGCAACCCTATTTGTGCTGCTCAGTCTTTTAGTCATGTCTAACTCTTTAGGATGCCATTTGGGATTTTCTTGGCAGAGATCCTGGAGTAGTTTGCCAATTCCTTCTCCAGCTCATTTGATAGATGAAGAAACTGAGGCAAACAGGGTGAGGTGCCTGGCCCAAGGTCATACAGCTAAGTTTTTTAGACTGGATTTGAACTCAGTAAGGTAAGTCTTCCTGACTCCAGGGTCTGTTGATCTATCCACTGTACTACATAGTTTCCATGTTAGGAGATATTTTTATCTCCATTTTACCAATGAGAGTCTGAGAGTCACTCAGCCAATAAGTATCTGAGATGGTATTAGAACTCAGGTCTTCCCAATTCCAAATCCTGCCCTCCATCCATTTTATCATCTAGTTTATTTTATAACTTTAATTTCTCTTTTTACTTCAGAAACAAATCTTGTCTCGTTGCTTCAATTGTCATCCAGATGATGACTGCAGGTTATTAATTTCAAAAAATGGATCACTTAGAGTCCAAGATTCAAACAAAGAACAGTTTTACAAGAAAAAAAAAGAAGTCTAATACTCCATAGAAGTAGTTTCCTTAGGCAGTTTAAAAGCATTCCAGAAGATAGGAACAGATAAGTCACTGGCAAGAAAGTTTTTAAAAGGCAATTTGAGGAGCTTCCCTGGGGCCCCAGGAGTTCTTCACCAAAGTCCCAAGAATGATTTTCATATTCTTCTTAACCAAAGGGCACATAGCTGCTTAAAAGTTTAATCCATCTTGGGAGCAAGGAAAACACCACCTGTTTCAAGCCTTCACCACAACTTCCTTGCTTATAATAGTCTTAGCTGGTATTGTGGGAGGATGGGGGGCGGGGTAACTCAGCCCTACCCCACCAGTGCGTGGCCCTCAGTAATCATGACTCCCCAATGTTTATAGCCCTTTGTCTTAATAACCTGACATCCCTTCATTTTTTTTAATTAATATTCCTTTTTTTAAATTTTGAGCTCTAAATTCTCTCTCTCCCTCAATCTTCACTCCTTCACTTCCTCTCATCCCTTCCTCCTTCATGAGGCAGTAAGCAATCTGATATCAATTTTATACAAGAACAAGAAGAGTGAAATATAGTATGTTTTGGTCTGCATCCAGACTCAATGAGTTCTTTCTCTGGAGGTGGATGGCATTTTTCATTAAGTCTGAGACTGTCTTCGATCACGGCATTGCTGAGAATAACTAGGTTGTTCAGAATTGTTCATCAAAGAATATTTCTTCTACTGTGTACATTGTTCTTCTAGTTCTGCTCACTTAATTTTGCATCAGTTCACGTAAGTGTCTCTAGGATTTTCTGAAATTGTCCTTATTGTCATTCCTAATAGTATCCCATTACAATCACATGCCACAACTTGTTCAGCCATTCTCCAATTGAAGGACAACTTCTCAGTTTGGAATTCTTTGTCACCACAAAAAGAGTTGCTATACATATTTTTGTACAAATAAGTTCTTTTCCCTTTTTGTGATCTCTTTGGTAGTGGTATTTCTTTCTGGATCAAAAGGTACATACAGTTTTACAGCCCTTTGGATATAGGTCCAAACTTCTCTGCAGAGTGGTTGGATCAGATCATAACACCATTAACAAGGCATTAATATGCCAATTTCCCCACATTTCCCTCCAATTTTTAAACTAAATTATGTTTTTTTTAATTTAAAAGCATTTACTTTGTCTGTCCCTCCCCCACACTGAAAAAATGAAAACAGAACCTTTTGTAACAAATGTGCATAGTTAGGTAAACAAATTCCCATGTTAGTGTATCCAAAAATATCTACCTCAGTCTGCATGTTGAGTTACATCTCTATCAGGAGTTGGAGGAATAGTTAAACAAAATATGGCATACAGATATAAGAGAATGTATGACTTCATATAAAATGATAAGGAAATGGTTTCAGAGAGAACTAGGAAGACATGAATGAACAGATACAGACTGAAATGAGCAAAATGAGCAGAACCAGAAGGAGACTTTACAATAACTGCATTGCAAAAATGAAAAACTTTTAAGGCTTTAAGAACTCCGACCAAAGCAATGACTAATACTCTTTTTTATTGTCTTTCAATTTGTCCTTCTTTCCCATCTCACTGCTAGCACCCTAGTCCAAATTCTGATCAGGTCATTGACAGTTGACCTTGTTTGCCAAATAATTTCTTTCTTCCCACTTAAATGCATTCTATATTGAACTTACATATGAATTTCCATCAAGTATCTCTTCTAAAAGTTCAGTGTCCCCTATTGTCAAAGAATACTGTTAAAAGTCCTTAACTGACCATTCAGGAATCACCATAATCTAACACTATGCTTCTTATCTCTTTGTACCCTCTCCAGTTCATCCAAGCCATCTGGCATAGAAGAAAGGATACTGGCTTTTTAGTCAAGTGTCCTGGTTTAAAATCCTACGTCTGTCAATAATTGTATTACTTTGTGCCAGTCAATTCACCTCTCAGGGTTTCAAGTTTTGTTAAAGTGTAATCCATGCACAGCTGAAAAATATGTATAATCCTTTCTATTTCTATTCATTAATTTCCCTAGGTCTCTCATATATAACATTTTTGCAATTCGTTTAGGCCCTTAGTGTTTTTATTATTTTTTTTTGTTAGATTTATCTAATGCAGATAAAGGTAAGTCAAGGTACCTTTTTATTATCATTTTATCTATTTCTCTTTGTAATTCATTTAGTTTTTCATTTAAGAATTTAAAAGCTATGCCATTGAGTGTAACACTTTAAGTACTTAACTGAGTTCATTGTCTATGTAACCTTTCAATAAAAAGTAGTTTCACTGATTTTAACTCTTTTAATTAAGTATATTTTATCTATTGCCTTGTCTGAAATCATAATTGCAACCTTTGCCTCTTTGTGATAATTTGTGGCTCCTAGTAGCTGCTAGCATGTGGCAGCGGCCACACCCCGGGCAATGGCTTCGACAGCCTGGCTAAACCTTGTGAGGGTAGCCATCGGGTTGTCGTGGACCCCTGGTGAACCAGGGCTTTGCTCACCCAGCATGTGAAGACTGTTTCGGCGGAACAGGTGGAAGAAACCAACAAGAAGGTTCAACGGCTGAGATGGAAATGCAGCAAGGCACTGTGGAGTGCTTAGGGTGTGTTGGAGCACAAAAGACAACATGGTCATCCATTGCAGCTGAGGAAGTCTCCTGATGTAACGACTTTTCATGCCACAGGACCCAGGCTTCCAATGCTGAGAGAGTGGGACTGTCTCTGTTCATCGACTTTTCCACTTAAATCTTCATGCACAGGTGTCTTTGTGCACAAAAACGCACAAAGACAATCGTCATCCTCGGTTACCGAGAGACTACTACCACCATATTTTAACTTTGTATGAGTCTGTCTTAATATGTTTCTTGTAAACAATATATTGTTGAATTTTATTTTCTAGTCCATTCTGCCATCCTCTTCCATTTTATAGGTGAATTCATTCCATTCACAACATGAATGTTTACAAAATGAATCATTTATTTCTTTCCTGTCTATTCTTTTAAGTTTTCTCTTTTATACTCCTCCCTGTTTATTTTAAATTATTACCCTTTCTTGTTTCCTTTTAACCTTATTTTCATAATTCCTTCTTCAAGCTTAATGTTTACTTTGCTTATGGTTATAACACATAGTTATATTTAATAATGTTATTCATATTTCAAATCACCAATCTGTAAAATGAAGGTAATGGATATGATGGCCTCTGAAATCATGTTTGACCTCTAGATTCAAGATTATAAGTTCATCTCTTCATATTTTAACCAACACACCATATCTCCCATCTAATTTCCATTTTTCAAACTTTTTTCTATAGAAAACCTATGCATTCTATAAGGTATACCTATAGAACCAATTCATAAATACTTTCCCAATGAATAAGGCTTCCAATTTCTGAAATAGTTCAGATTTCCCAGTTGTAAGGAGGTGATTGTTTATAGGTATTATGTTTCCATTATCCTTCTTATCTTCCAATGTGCTGGACATAAAGTCAGGAAGACTTGAGTTCAAATCCTCCCTAAGGCATTTACTGTGTAGCTCTGGGCGAGTCACTTAATTCCTCTTAACTTTCACTTCTTCATCTATGAAAAAGGGATAAAGAATAGCACCTGCTTCAGAGGGTTGTTGCGAGGATCATATGATTTAGCATTTGTGAGCTTTGTAAATCTTAAAATACCCTATAAATGCTAGATATTTATCATTGTTATTACTGTTTTCTTAATAAAAATAAATCAGAATGGTTAATGTTTCTGAATTTGCTCAATGTGTAACATATTTTAAATGAAATCCCTTTCAAAGGGATGATATTGGCAGCTGCATGCTGTAAGAGAATATGGGTTAAGAGCTGACAATCAGCAATTGCCCATCTCAAAAGCCAGAAAAATCCTGAGTGCTCAGTCTAAAGATTCCATACTGTCTTAATCTTAAAGTTCTTGGACAAAATTCCAGTTAAATAGAACATAGTTATTGCTAGGGTAAATTTCTGACCTAGATTTTATCAGATTTATTCATACTTAATGAGAGCTTGGATTTTGATGGTGAGTCCATTTCTCAAAGAAAACTGGAAGCCAAGCTGACATCATCACCTACAAATGACTTTGGCCATAGAAGGTTGGTGTATTCTCCCTCACACCAACTAACATCAGAAGGATGATAAAGGCAAAAGGGAAAAGAAAGGTACTTGAGCAGAGATTCCGAGGAAAAGGAATTCCTTTCAGTGTTAGCTCCCTGTCCTCAAGTCTTCTACTTTATATTTCCTTAAAACCAATTTGTTTGGGTAAAAACATATAATATTGGCCCTGAATTAATAAATCAATTAGAATCATGTCATGGAATATCAAGGACATAAATTCTCAAGTCCCAAGACTTAAAAGGCTGGAGTATTTTCAGGAAAATAACGACAAACGTATCCTCTAGTAGCCTAACTCCATGAAATAAAAGCAGCTTCAATTGTGCCTGATCTTTAATTAATCAATGACCATGAAAATGTATTCTTATGAAAACCCTTCTTCCTCTGAGGAGACTGGAGAGAGCCAATAAAAACAAACAAGCTACTAAAGTCAATTTCAAAGCTAAGATATAAATATTGTAATTAGTTAGACCTTTTTTTCTCCTCCACAAAAGCTGCTCTTGTGGCAGAGGAATAATTTATGAATCAGGAGGGATATTTATTGTTGCAAAAGCCAAGCCTTTCACGTGGCCAGTATTGATCATTGAAATTTATAGCCTGAAGAATAAGTCAATTTCCACTTTTAAGAGCATCCTGATATTTATTTTTCAGATTCAGGCCTCTTAATATTCCTTTCTAAACATGATAAAAACTTATATTCTAATCATGTGCCTTAGGAATGAAGGCAAATTAATGTTTTCTCTTTGGGGAAAAAAGTATTGAGCCTTATTGTTCTTGTATGAATTCTTGACCGAGCCCTTAGACCTTGAGACAAAGCCTATCTTTTCTCTCCCTAGCATTGTTCCACTCACCCTCAAGTTCATTTAACGTATATGTATGCATTTCTTTAGGCACCAAAGATGACTGCTAGGAATAAAACGTGCCTGTCATATCACACCTGCACTCTATCGTTAATTCAACTGCAAGGAAAGCCATAGCATGCCCCCCACAGAACTTGACTTCAGCCCCACAGAGCTGCCCTTAATATTCATAAAAACAGTCATCAAATATTGATGACCTGGGAAGGATGCATATTAATTCGTTCCCATCAGTTTGGCGGGCTACCATTTTATTTTTTTTCAGAGTTATTTTTATTTTATTTTTTCCATTTGAATTAGTTTATTTCATCAATTTAGAACATTATTCCTCGGTTACAATAATCACATTTTTTCCCTCCCTCCCCTCCACCCAGTCTTCCTGCAGCCAACGCACAATTTCATTGGGTATTACATGTGTCCTTGATCAGAGCCTATTTCCATGTTGTTGTTTCCACTAGGATGTTCATTTAGAGTCTCCATCCCCAACCAAATCCCTTCAATCCATGTATTCAAGCAGTTGTTTTTCTTCAGTGTTTTTACTCCCACAGTGTTTCCTCTGGATGTGGATAGTGGTTTTTCTCGTAGGTTCCTCCAAGTTGCAAGTTGTTTAGGGTCATTGCATTGCTGCTAGTAGAGAAGTCCATTACATTCGATTGTACCACAGTGTATCAGTCTCTGTGTACAATGTTCTCCTGGTTCTGCTCCTCTCGCTCTGCATCACTTCCTGGAGGTTGTTCCAGTCTCTATGGAATTCCTCCACTTTGTTATTCCTTTGAGCAAAATAGTATTCCATCACCAACAAGTACCACAATTTGTTCAGTCATTCCCCAATTGATGGGCATCCCCTAATTTTCCAATTTTTTGCCACCACAAACAGCACAGCTATGAATATTTTTGTACAAGTCTTTTTTTCCTTATTATCTCTTTGGGATACAATCCCAACAGTGCTATGGCTGGATCAAAGGGCAGACAGTCTTTTAGTGCCCTTTGGGCATAGTTCCAAATTGCCCTCCAGAATGGTTGGATCAATTCACAACTCTACCAGCAATGCATTAATGTCCCAACTTTGCCACATCCCCTCCAGCATACATTACTTTCCTTTGCTGTCATGTTAGCCAATCTGCTAGGTATGAGGTGATACCTCAGAGTTGTTTTGATTTGCATTTCTCTGATTATAAGAGATTTCAAACACTTTTTCTTGTGCTTTTTAATAGTTTTGATTTCTTTAACTGAAAATTGCCTATTCATGTCCCTTGCCCATTTTTCAATTGGAGAATGGCTTGATTTTTTGTAAACTGGTTTAGCTTTTTATAAATTTGAGTAATTACACCTTTGTCAGAGGTTTTTGTAATGAAGATTGTTTCCCAATTTGTTGCTTCCCTTCTAATTTTGGATGCATTAGTTTTGTTTGTACAAAAAACTTTTTAATTTGATATAATCAAAATTATTGATTTTACATTTTGTGATTTTTTTTCTAGCTCTTGCTTGGCTTTAAAGTCTTTCCTTTCCCATAGATCTGACAAGTATACTATTCTGTGTTTGCCAAATTTTCTTACAGTTTCCTTCTTTATATCCAGGTCATTTGTCCATTCTGAGTTTATCTTGGTGTAGGGTGTGAGATGTTGATCCAAACCAATTCTCTCATACTGTCTTCCAATTTTCCCAGCAGTTTTTTTTATCAAAAAGTGGATTTTGGTCCCCAAAACTGGGATATTTGGGCTTATCATAGACTGTCTTGCTGAGGTCATTTACCCCAAGTCTATTCCACTGATCCTCCTTTCTGTCTCTTACCCAGTACCAAATTGTTTTGATGACTACTGCTTTATAGCATAGTTTGAGATCTGGGACTGCAAGTCCTCCTTCCTTTGCATTTTTTTTCATGATTTCCTTGGATATCCTTGATCTTTTGTTCTTCCAAATGAACTTTGTTATGTTTTTTTTCTAATTCAATAAAAAAGTTTTTAGTAGTTCAATGGGTATGGCACTAATTAGGTAAATTAATTTGGGTAGGATGGTCATCTTTATTATGTTAGCTCGTCCCACCCATGAGCAATCAATGTTTTTCCAATTGTTTAGATCTAGTTTTAATTGTATGGAGAGTGTTTTGTAGTTGTGTTCATATAGTTCCTGTGTTTGTCTCAGCAGATAGATTCCCAAGTATTTTATATGGTCTAGGGTGCTTTTAAATGGAATTTCTCTAATTCCTGCTTCTAAGATGTGTTGGAGATATATAGAAATGCTGATGACTTATGCGGGTTTATTTTGTATCCTGCAACTTTGCTAAAGTTGTTGATTATTTCCACTAGCCTTTTGGTTGATTCTCTAGGACTCTTTAAGTAAACCATCATATCATCTGCAAAGAGTGACAGCTTGGTCTCCTCATTGCCTATTTTATTACCTTCAATTTATTTTTCTTCTCTAATTTCTACTGCTAGTGTTTCTAATACAATGTTGAATAATAGAGGTGATAATGGGCATCCTTGTTTGACTCCTGATCTTATAGGGAAGGCTTCTAGTTTATCCCCATTGCAGATGATGTTTGCTGATGGTTTTAGATATATACTGTTTATTATTTTTAGGAACGACCCTTCTATTCCTATGCTTTCTAGTATTTTCAATAGAAATGGGTGTTGTATTTTGTCAAAGGCTTTTTCTGCATCTATTGTCATCTATAATCTATCTATATCTATCTATAATCAAGTGATTTTTGTCAGTTTGCTTGTTAATATGGTCAATTATCTGGATGGTTTTCCTAATATTGAACCATCCTTGCATTCCTGGTATGAATCCTACCTGGTCATAGTGAAAAACCCTTGTGATGACTTGCTGAAGTCTTTTTGCTAGTATCCTATTTAAGATTTTTGCATCTATATTCATCAAGGAGATTGGTTTGTAGTTTTCTTTCTCTGTTTTTGACCTGCCTGGTTTGGGGATCAAATGAATTTGGTAGAACTCCTTGTCTTATTCTGGGCTACCATTTTAAAGAGAGGTTCGTTAAAGGAATTGCTTGCTGAAAGTAGGACCAGAGCTTAGAAAAAAGCATAGCAATGAAATTTGTCATCTCTAAGGTGGGAGGCAGTGTAATGTAGCCGATGCCCAACTGGCCTCAGAGTGAGGAAGATCTTAATTCAAATTCTGTTCTGACATATAGTCTGCAGAACTCTGGATAAGACGTTTAGTCTCTCAATGATCTATGAATTCTTTTCTATGAATATAAATGGAAGAGAAGGTATCAATCTGTATTGGTGGAGGGAGTTTCCAATTAGGAAACTTCACCTGGGAAGGTGTTATGTTTACATTCCAGAATACTTGCATGCTTTCACACACTTAAGAAAGAAACTGAGTCACCTCAATCCATTTTTTAAACCTGAATCCATTAAAACAACAACATCCCAGAATGTTTGGGTTTGAAAGAAGACTCCGAAGTTCCTTTTGTCTGTTGCTCTCATTTTACAGCTGAGGAAACTGAGGCATATTCAGGTTATGTGACTTTGCCAAAGTCACAAAGATACAATAAGATTCTAAACTGGGCTATGAACCCAGGTCCTCTGACTGAAGTCATTCTTCCTCTTTCCACTGACCCATGTAGAGTTTTAAGGGTTACAAAGCAATTTTTATGACTATATTCTTATGACTATGTAAAGTCATAGGTGTGTCTGCACAAACATATTGGCATATATCTGTCATATATCATTATATATAACTAAGATGAGCACATCTATTTAGAGAGAGAGAATGTGTCTCTATACTGTTGTTATTCAGCCATGTGTGACTCTCAATGACCCCATTTGGGGTTTTCTTGGCAGAGACACTGGAGTGATTTGTCATGCCCTTCTCTAGCTCATTTTGCAGATGAGGAAACTGAGGCAAGCAGGGTTGAGTGATTTATTTGGGGTCACACAGCTAGTATGTGTCTAAGACCAAATTTGAACTCATTTCTTCCTGACTCCAGGTCCAGCATTCTATCTGCTTAGATAGGTGCCCTCAATTATATAATTTATATTATTTCTTTTTAAATGAAGCAAACCCTTTTGGCATTGTGGCACTTCTCCTAGGTGATAGAAGTGGAAGGAATCTTAGAAATATTTTTCCAAACACCTTATTTATATATATACACATATATAACATAAATGCATATATGCACACACACATATGAGCATTATATTTCTATATGCATTATATGCATGCCTGCTATAGTTAACATATATATGGGGTTTAAGTAAGGATTTGTGTCTACTTTAGTGCGAGGAACTCCTGCCATGGAAACTTCTTCCACCAATGAAAATAAACAAGGAATATGAAATTTACAATCTTAGGGCCAAAAATATATTAAGAGGTTAAGTGATTTGTCCAAGATCACACAGCCAGAATGTATCAGAGGTAGGACTTGCACCCAGGTCTTCCTCACTCCAAGTCCTGAACTTCATCCAATATGTCATAATGCTTTTCAAAACTCTGTGTTATGATATTATTTTCATTATTTCATCCAGTTTCCTTCTTACAGGTGGTGCTCATTTTCCCCCTTTTTTTACTTAACAGAAATTTGAGCTCTTCATTGACTGAAAATAATCCAGCAATAACTCGGTATTTTTCAAAGCTAACATCTGGAAAAATGCCTACCAATTAGCTCTTAACATTATAAATCTCCAGAGAGATTTTTAGTTACCTTTTTGGTTAGTCTTTAGGGCAATTTGGTGTGCTCTTACATAGGTTCACCTCACTTTAGAGTGCCCCTCTGCTCTTGGCAACACAACTAAGAATCTGCCCAAACACTCTGAGTTCATGGCCCTTCCTGTATCCCCTTCCTCCATCAATAACTCCCATGATGCTAGTGTCAGAAAGCCAACCTTCCGATGCAGTGAGACTTGGCTTATTGCCTTATGGCACTTTGTAGATCTATTGATTATCATTATCATTAGTTTAAAAAATCTACTCTGGAATCTGCCTGAATTCCTGAGAAATTATTCTTTGCTTAGATCTGTGGTTTGAATAAAAATAAAGCCAAGAAGAGCACAAGGGAGCAAGCCTAGTTGACTTATTGCCATCAGTGATAGAAGTGGGCGAAAAATTAGAAATCATTGGTTCCAACTCCTTTATCTTATGGGAGAGAAAAAGAGAAGACATTCACCCAAGGTCAGGGTTCGAATTTGAATACAGGTCCTTGAACTCCACAACTACTCTAGTGACCATTTGATATGAACAATCGCTAAAGAAAAACAACGGAATCACTAATTCGAGACCAAAAGGATGAGCTTAGCCCAGTATCACAAATCTGAAACTGGAAACACACCACCCATACAAAATACAATTGTCCAGTGCCCCATCTCCTTCAGCAGCCCAATGAATGGCATAAGTATTCTTCTTGGCCCAATCAGCATAAATATGCCCTTATCTTAGACAAGCAGCAATTTCCTATGGTGGCAGAGTCTATGCCAACTTGGTCTCCAGACAGACAAAATCTCCATGTGCCCTGCCTTGCCTCTAGGAAGAGAAGACCACAGAATTTCACCTGCACAATAAGGATGAGGGGGCTCTGGACAGCCCTCTTAGATTGACAGTCTGACCTTTTAAAATGAAGAAAGTCAAGGAGAATATGGGAATCGAATATATTTGTTTTCCCTATAAAACAACATATATTTCTTCAGGTTGGTACCGATTAGACGTAATCACCATGAGTTCTATTTGCTGGGAGCCAGTGAAATTTCTGGGCTATCTCAGCTGGATTAGCAATCAGACAGAGCAGAGAAATTCATTGGAAGAATACTATTGATATTTCAAACATCGCTTGAGTATTTCTTCCTGCAAGTATGGGAACACTGGGGGAAAAAAAGATTTTTGGAAATATTGGAAGTTCGTGTGTCTAAAGCTATGAAAGACGTGCCATCTAATGGAGGATGGAAGAGCCATCACTTCTGAGACAGCTCCTTGAAGGAGAGAAAGCCTTGATGCTGAAATGAAGTGTGGGCAGAAATCAGCCAGATTTCCTTCTTTGTTCTTAAGAAGAAGAGCGTGATCAAACTGGGCCAGGAGCACAGAGTAATAAGGTCAAACTGTGGTTCTCCTCTAAAAAGAACTCTCTTCTGCAGCCCAACCAGATAACCAGTCAGTCCTTTCTCCCACAAATCTTACATTTTCCTAATACTGGGTCTTCCCCGAGAGCCTAACTGTCCTTCCTTTCTCTACCTATTAAATTCTCCCTCTTCTTTAAGATAGAAGTCTCCTCTCTTTCATAAAGCCTCCCTTGATCATTCCCTTTTGTATGTTGCAATCAAATCAGCCCCTTTGGGTTCCATCTCCCACCTCCATCTCTTTGGTCAGGGTTTTCCCCAAGCCTGGAATTCACTCACTCCTCATTTCTGCCTCTTAGAACATCCTTCAAAGCCCAGCTCATGTGTCATTTCCTATAAATTTTCCCCATCTTCTAGCTGTCAGTACTCTCTCTGCCTCCTCAAATGAACATGCACATACATGGTTGTCACAGCCATTAGATTGGAAGCTCTTTGAACATCAGGCATCTCATTTTGATTTTGTGTCCCCAGAAGCTTGGCAAAGAGCCTTGCCAATACCGGCACTTACTGAATGTTTGGAGGACGAATGGCTTTGGAAATGTCACTGAATTTTTTGCATCTATTTTTTAAAACAGGCACAATTTTTCAGTTCCCATAGAATCTCCTTGTCCTATTCTTTGGATACAGAAACCTTCGTTTGGGGGTGGACTGTCCTACACTGCTAAGTTCAGAATCTTGTTTCTAATTGCAAAAAGCCAAATCAATGTGGGTTGTTAGGAAGATCTGAGCCATAAGCAATCTTCTCAAGGCTGCTGCTTTGAACCCTTGCATATTACTTTGCACCAACTGCTTAGTAAGGGTGTTATTTTTCTAATAGAATATAATGATAATGATAAGAATTCACTTTTATGCTCACTTAAAATTGAGTAAATCACTACTTTCACAACAACCCTGTAAAGTAAATGTTGTGTGTATTATTATCCCTATTTCATAGATGGAGAAACTGAGGCTAAAAAAATCATATAGTAGAGTGGAAAGTAGTGCTCCAAAGTCAGAACACTTGGGTTTGAATCTTGCTCCAGACATGTACTCTTTCTATGACTTCAGGTAAATCTTTCAGCCTCCTTGAGCCTCAGTTTCCTTCTCTGGCAATGGGAAGGACTTGGACTAGATGGCCTCAGAAGTCCCTTCCTGCTCCAGATCTAGGATCCTGTGAGCTGGGCTTCAACCTCAGCACCTACCAAGATGTCTCTCAGGTAATAGAATTGTGGATTTAGAGCCAGGAAGGACCTGAGACATCAGTTTGCCTTGTTTTAGAGTTAAAGATGGTTAAATAACTGGTCAGTAGCAGAGTTAGGACTTGAACTTCCAATCAGGTGCTTTTCCCATTCCATCCACTATACTTCTCATATTTATCTTCCTACATGTCCGGATGTCCTTCAGAACTTTATGACCATAGCTCAAATTAATTAAAAAGTCATGGTATCAGGGCGTAGCTGGGTGGCTCAGTGGACTGAGAGGTCTAGAGATGGGAGGTCCTGGGTTCAAATGTGACCTCAAACACTTTCTATCTGTGTGACACTGGGTAGGTCAGTTAACTCTAATTGCTTAGCCCTTGCTGCTCTTCTGCTTTCATACCAATGCACAGGATTAATTCTAAGACAAAAGGTAAGGTTTTGGTTTTGGTTTTCCAAGTCAAGACATCAGCTCTCTATGAGGGGATTCTCTCAGTAGAGAAATTAGGTACATTTATGAATGTTTTTCTTTTATTCCTGACTGTGTGACCCTGGGCAAGTCATATATCCTCTCAGTGTTCTAACTAACTCTCTTTGATTTTTAGTTGCACAGAAGGTGCTGACTAACATTGGAAAAGGGGAGTTCCTCATGCCAATAAAATAGCACGCCTGATCCGTACTACCTATTTCCCATCTTTGATTTTGTTATAAAGAAAATTTCATCTCCAAGGCTTATACTCAATTTATAAGCATTTAGTAGTAAAAAGAGAGTAAGAGAGAAATAAGGTTTCCAGTCTTTCAAACTTAAGTAGGGTCAGATCTCTAACTTCAGCCCAGCTCGGTCAGCTCCTCCTTGCCAGAGACAGCAAGATGAGATAAGAGCTCAGAGAAAGAGTCAGCCCAGAAACAGGTAGAGAAGCAAAAAGAGGGACTCAGCTTCCCACACTGACTCTTCAAACTTAAGCTCCTCCCCCCAGATCTTTCCATTGTCCAATGTCTTTGTTATGCTACCTGGCTTCTGTGGACTCTGATTCCTATGTTGAGTCTTTCCTGGATGGAAGTTCCTCAGATATTCCATTCATAAAATATATTACTCCTACTAATATCCCATAGAGGCTACCCAGGTGGTGAATGCAGGTCTGGGCTCAGGATGAATAAGATCTGAATTCAAAAGCTGCTTCTGATGCCAGTTTTGTAACCCTGGGAAAATTTATCTGAGCCTCGAGTTCCTCTCTAGAATCTATTCATGCAAACAAAGTTGACAATTGGATCTGCATCAATGAACGGAATTCCCACACCAGGATTTCCCCCACCATGATGAAATCATATCTGAATCCTAGACCTTGGCTCCAGAAGGACTTTAGGGATCATTTAGTCAAATGCCTTTTCTTTTACAGATGAGAAAATAACATCCTAAAAGGTGAAATGGCAAGGGTGATCAGCGGTAGAGCTGAGCTTCTGATTCTGAATTCGGTATGTTTTCCATGGCACCATCTTGTCTTGAGCAAGACACACAGAAATTCGAGTTTGGAGAAAGCAAAATCTCGTGCGATGTTTTCTCTTTTCCAACAGGCCTAAATTACCCAAACTCTCCCCTCTCCTCCCTCTGACTCAAGACTGTGAGATGCATATTTGAAATGCTGAAACATTTTATGCGTCAAGGATTCTTCACTGTATAGCCCACCCATGCCCTTGTCTAATGTCCTGGAATGCATTCCATGTGCCGTCCATATTATTTCTACCTCTGATGATGAGGATTCTCCCAAAATGGCATACCACAGGCTAGAACTATTATTTTACTTTTTGTTTTGATCTATCTAAGGTTGCTACCATATTTAGATTAATACCAAGTCATATTATAGAGGTAGAGAGGCAGCTTGTTGGATAGAGGCTCATCTTTAAAACAAGAAAGACCTAAGCTAGAGGGCTGCCTCTGGTACATATTAGTTGTATGACCCTAGACACGTCACATAAACTCTCAGAGCCCCATGCAATTTTTTTTTTAGGCCACAAGATACAGAGCTGGTGCTGATCTGCAGGATAGATGGAGTTTCCTTGCTAAAAGTTCCCTACATCAATCAAGTCCAGGCTTCCTCCCCCACAAAATGTTTATGGGAGCAAAAAAAATCAACTATTCAAAAACGTGTGGATGCATGATGATACCTGCCACTGAAAGATATGAAGGCAGTATCGTTAGTAACTTCCACTTTAGCCCATAATGGCTTTTCATGGCTTCCTCAGGTTGTTCCAAGATGGCATGGCTTCACTCCTGGCACCATGAAAGTATATATATATATATATATATATATATACATCTGTCATATGAGAACTACACTGGCTAAGGTCAGAAAGGCTCATTTTCTGGTAGTCTGTAGGATAATGAAGATGTTGTCCACAAGAACTCTCAAAGCCAACTTCTCCTAAGACATAGAGGGGTTGGGAAGAGATGCCCATACTCCCAGAATCCCCGGAGCTTGGCCTGCCTGATGAAGCATCTTTAACAAAGCGTGTTGGTTACTCCAGTTTTGACAATATCTCCATTGGGTAAGTGGGTGTCATACAGTTATTCCAGGTCCGTTTGTGGCTGCCATTTATTTCTTATCCAGGTCCAGCTCCTCTACATTCAATCGAGGGGGAGTCAATAAGTCTGGTGAATTTTAGCCCATCTTTAAAACATTTTATTGCAGAAACATGAGCAGAAATGTTGCCAAGTTCAGATTGCAGAAGCCATGAGTCTCACATATTCAGACACGGTAATGGGGGCATATCATAATGCAGACATTACTGACTATAGTAATATCTCTGAAACATGAAAATTCGCCTTTACTATTGACTCCCCCTCAAACAATCTGCTTACATCAACTCCTTCTAAATTTTTAAAAACCCTTTCCCAAGAGAAACTTATGAGCTTTGCCTGTAGTTCTGTCTGAGAAGGGAGAGAATGAAAACTTTTATGATCTCCCCTCTTCAAAGGTGAAATTGAAAGCGTGCAGGTCAGTAAAAGTCAGAAAGAAGAAAAGGGATTCACTGGCTCAACAGAAATCCTAGAGGTTTCAAGATATTTGTGATTTTTTTCCTTCTGATTATATAAACATTATTAGCTCATATTAGCCCAAGGCCTTTATAGATTTTATTTCTGAAATTCAATTTAATACACAATACACACACACACAGAGGCACACACAGAATCAGCACCTAAGGGAAAAGCACTGTGGGAGTCACTAGGGATGCAAAGACAAATGAAAACAATCCTTACCCTAAAGGAGCTTACCTTCTATTGGGGAGACACAACATGTTGGCAGATTGGTAGATAACATTCTTATCGCTCAATTTGTTTTATCACTTTCCTATCCAAATATATCTTTCCTCTTCCTCTCCCCAGTGAGCCATCACAAAGACAAGAGACAGAGAGAGACAAAGAGATAAAGTCAGAGAGACAAAGACAGAAAGAAAGAGAGGAAAAACCTGTAGAACAAAACTGAAAGATCAACAGAATCCAACAATATATGTTGGGTAACATGTCTGTACCCATAGTCCTTCACCTTGGCAAAGGAAGAAAAAAGGGGAATTTGCTCATTGCTTCTTGAGGAATAAGCTTGGCCATTATAATTTTACAACATTTAGTCCAAAGTTGTTTGGTTTTATTGTAGTCATGTATATTTTTGTTAGTCATGTTTCCATTGTGCCAGATAAAATTCATATATCATCCCATACATAGATGAACCTTTCATATTCATCATTTCTTGCTTCAAATGTTCTCCCACAGGTAGATATCTGCTTAATACTAATGGAGAGGGAAGCAGTTAAGTGGCTCAGTGGATACAGTCAGGCCTAGAGACAGGAGATTTTGGGTTCAAATCTGGCTTCAGACTTTCAAACTGTGTGACCCTGGGTAAGTCAGTTAACCCCAGTTGCCTAGCCTTCACTACTCTTCTGACTTGGAACAGATACTTGGTATCAATTAGAAGATAAGGGTTTTCTTTTTTTAAAAATACTATGAGGTGGGAGGAGAGAGAGACAGAGACAGAGACAGACAGACAGACACAGAGACAAACAGAGACAGAGAGAAAAAGGGAAGAGGAGAGAGAGACAGAGACAGAGAAAGGGAAGAGGAGAGAGAGAGAAAGAGAGAGAGACAGAGAGAAAGAAAGAGAGACAGAGACAGAAAGAGATTACTAGGTGGATCAAGAAAGGTCTTCTGTCCATTCATAACTCTGAAGAAAGTTAGAGATTTTAAGAGTTGAGGAAGAAGTGCCTTCTAAACGATGGTGCTCGTTGCATGAGAAGTGAGAAATGGAATGACATAGGACAGTTTGACAGAACTAGGGAGTATATGAAATAATACTGGAAGGGTAGATTAAAGCAAAAATTATGGGGAAGAGCTTTAAATGACAAGATGAAAGTTTTGCATTTGATTATAAATATGTTAGGGAGCCATATTTTTTTGAGTAAGACAATGGCATGGTATTATTGGAAAGGCCTGATTCGGGTCAGTGCCTAGGTAGTTTAGGTTCAATATTGGAATAAAATGAAACACTTGTAGGTCTGATTAGTTAGCAAAAATATTTCTTTATCTATAGCAAGGGAAGGCTATTCAGTGATAGCAAAGTTGCTTCAGCTGATAGTATTTCCTTTGACTGTATTGTTCATGGGGGCTATGGTCAAGCCTCAAGGAGGAAGAGGAGATCTTCTTGACTTTTTGTACTCAAATGACCAGAAAGCAATGCCAGTGGCTACAAGCTTTAGTGTCCTGAGCCAAGTGAGTCTGCAGGTCAGTTTTGATACCTTTTAAAGGAAGGAAGCAGCCCAGTTCCTCATGAGGTGTTGGGTGAGGTGGAGGAGTATTGTTGGGTAGATATTCCTCCTACCACTTATGGCAAGATCTTTTGCTTAGGAAAATTAATTGGGTAGCCACCTGAAGGGTAGGTTAGAGCAGGGAGAAACTGAAAGCAGGAAACCAACTATGATGTGGATACAATAGTCCACAGGAAAGATAATGAGAGCCCACACTAGGATAGTTCACTAGCTATCCATCAGCAAAGGGGAGATGTGAGAATCCAGGGAAGATTTATGTGAACTGATGCAGGAGGAAGTGAGCAGACAAAGAACAATTACATATTGAAGGGCATGTTGTGCTGTGTATCTGTCTAGATTTGGCAAAAAAGGAGGTGACGGTATCTCTAGAGTGGGAGGAGACTCTACTCACCTTTCTCCGAGGGAGAATTTGAAGCTGGAGACTGGCAGCTCTGCTCCGCTCAGAGAAAGGGTGCCAGGGTAGAATTATGTCTATGTGCTACCACTCCTAAACATTTGTTAGAGTTGGGGAAAGAACTCTTAGGTTCAAGCTGAGCTCTCATCCAGTTTTCTTTACTGGGAAAAGAGTCCCCTAACTATGTAGCCAGAGTCTGACTCCATGTCCAACAAATGCCAATACCACCATGAACACACATAACAAATAGCAAATTAACTTCTTCATCTAAGCCAACGGCAAATAGAAATCAGAAAAAAATATGCACATAAGAATCTACTAGGCAATAGAGAGTGAAAGAGCCGAGTCCCAGATCTCAACCAAAGGGAAACTCCCTGAAGTGCTTAGGGTAGCAAACTGGGGGTTGGGACGTTATCTAGGGGCTAATGTTAGGATTTGGGGAGCTACAGTCAAGCATCAGGGAGGAAGCCTGTTCCTGTAGTCTTTTCCTCCCTTCAGGGATCTGAAGAGACTCTAAAACTGAAAGTCTTCCTTCTCAGAGTTAGAGATCAAAAGACTCAGATCTCTTTTCTCTCAAACTTTACCAATGAGGGAGTTATTATTCCCTCTGCCTGGAGCAGAAGCTCGGTATATAATATGCATTATACTCAATATATAATAACAGATAACTCAATATATAACATGAATATAATGAAAATGGAAAGACAAAAAATAAAACCCAAATAATTATTAAAACGCAAACCTAGAGCCTGAGAAATTCTTAGAAAATGTACTGACCCTCTTTTTTTTGCAGAGGTGGGGGACTATGGATGTGAAATACTACAAAAACTATTATATTCTATTATGTCCTAGTACACTTCCAAACTTTTTTTCCTCCACTGTCAACTTTATACATGTTTTTTGAGTATGATTTGAGAAGGGAGGGAAGAATATATTTGGCATGAAGGTGATCTAAAAATTAAAGACATGTATAAAAATAAAAATGTAAATGCACACATCTGAGCTCCCAAACTAACCCCTAAGCACATCCACTGTTGACTTCTCCCAGATGCAGCTTAAACAACTGCAATGGAGTGCCCTCCCCACAAAAAAAGAACTCCCCTGTGTTTTTTCTTCCCCTTCCCTTAGAATCAGTGGCTTTGTAAGCCTGACAATTTCCCCTTAGCCTTCAATTGCCCTGGGTTTTCACTCAGCTGCTCCTTCTAATGCTATTTACACTCCAAACTTCTCACCTTTCCACTCATTTAAAAATTCGTTTTTTTCCTCTTGATGTTTTCCTGAAGAAACTATTCACTCAGTACATGAAAAGGAGAGATGGGCCAGAGCCCAGGAGTGAAATCCAAGCCCTCCTCTCTCCCCTCCCCACTCCCAAACCAAAGAGGCTTTGGATGGATTCCAGCCAAATCAAGTTTGGTGGCACAACTCAAGTACCCTTGAAGTCAGATTTCAGCAGAAAGTGAGTGTTTGTGGTGTTTTGGATGACAGAGCACAGAAAATAAAGTGGGGGGACCGAGGGAGAGAGGAAGCCGGAATGCTATTGTTGATTATATGTGGTAGTCATTGGACTATCTCTTTGGGATCCATTGGGCAGGAGAAGAGTAACAATCAGGAATTCATAAAGCTAAAAATGTGACAGATGGGAACGAGAGTCATAGTGATGGCAGATACTGTAGCTCACACAGTATATCCATCTCTGTGCCATTTACGGAGTGCTCCCTCTGCACTGGGTTCCAGGGATACAAAGGCAGACATGAAACGCTCCCAGCCCTCAAGAAGCTTACATTCCAGAGGGGGACACAACATGGATACATAGGGAGAGAGGAAAACATAATGGGCTTAGAGTTGAGAGAGATGCCAGTTTGGACCCCTTGTGGGACACTGAGGAGCTGGGTGAGACCTACGGGCTCCATTAATTTCAGTTTCCCCATCTGGTAGAGTTGGTGTGATGCTCAGATGAGATCATGTAAAGGATGTACTTTGCAAATTTTAAAGCTCTAGTGATTTAACACCATCATCATAACTAGCATCTCTAACATACTTTAATGTTTGCAAAAGACCGTACAGATATCTTGTTTCATTCTAACAGCTGCCCAGGGAGGTATTTACTATGATTATCCTTATTTTACAATTGAGTAAACTGAGGCAAACAGGCTTTAAGTGACTTGCCCAGGGTCACACCGATTAGTAAGTATCTGAGTTTGGATCTGAACTTGGGTCTTTCTGAATCCACATCCAGGACGACATCTGTGGTATCCCACACAGAAAAAGAGGCACCGAGGCAGAGTGAGATGAAAACAGGGAGAGATGATGAGTTGAGTAGTTTTGCTCCAGAGTAGCATCATCCATTTCATCCTGGGTCTTCACTAGGCTTCCTAACTTTTGTCTTGATGATGGACTTTGATGACTCTGGGAGAAAGCGTGAGGCCAATGACTTTGTCTAACTCTGCCTCATTTAAATCCAGTTTGTGTGCAAGTTGAGATCACGCTGCTATGTGACTGATCCTCTTACAACAATAGGCAGCTAGGTGGTACAGTGGACAGAGTGCTGGGCTTGGAATCAGGAAGACTCCTCTTCATGAGTTCAAATCTGGTCTCAGACCCTTACTAGCTGTGTGACCCTGTGTAAGTCACTTAACCCTGTTTGCCTCCATTCCTCCTAAAAATGAGCTGGAAAAGGAAATGGCAAACCCCTCCAGTATCTTTAACAAGAAAATCCCAAAAGGGGTCATGAAGAGTTGGACTCTCAGCAACAACAGACACATTCATATATTATTATTTATATATTATATATTATTATATATTATATATATTATATATTATTATTTATATATATTATATATATATATATATTATTTTAAACCCTTACCTTTCATCTTGGAATCAATACTGTGTATTGGCTCCAAGGCAGAAGAGTGGTAAGGGGCTAGACAATGGAGGTCAAGTCACTTGCCCACGATCACACAGCTGGGAAGTGTCTGAGGCCAGATTTGAACTCAGGACCTCCCATCTCTCAGCCTGGCTCTCCATCCACTGAGCCACTCAGCTGCCCTTTCATATGACTCTTTAAAACACTCAAGATAGGTTGTTTCAATGGATTCTCGTAGGTGCTATTTATTATCCCATTTTACAGATGAGGAAAACTTATTTATCCAGCTACATCTAGTGTCTAAGACAACACATAAATGCGGGTCTACCTAACTCCAAGCCTAATGTTCAATCCATGGCACCACTGAGCTGACCTTGTAACACCAGTGAAAATTCATTCATTCTGCTCACAGTGATCCATAATTTGTGGTTTCTATTATTAGCACAGCTGGGCTGGAGTTAGCATCTCTAGTTAATCTATGAAAAGGCTAAGAAAATTAATAATGAAATCAAGATTTTAAAGATCATTTGTGAGCTGCAAAAGCAAAAGGTTTGGGGTTCTTCAGGACATTAATAGTGGGTAATCGAATGCAAAGAAAAAGCCTTTTCCGAGTTTCAACATTCTTCACTGAATTAGAGCAGGTCTGGTCATACCTTCACGTGGCATCACTTTTTCTGGCAATGTTTCAACTAGCACCGACTTTGGGAAGGTATAAATGACCTCCCAGGGTTCTGATTGAAAGTATGGCCAACCCAGGAAAGTCAACGTCATGAGGGCACTAGGAGGATGATTTTTTTTTTTCAAAACTTTTCAGCAGTTGTCCTCTAGTAAAAACATGGAGGAGAGAAAGCATCAGTTTGGCTTATAAGCAATAAAATGTATTGTTTTTCATTTTATAATTCAGATTAGCATTGATTAGCAAAAATAAGTGATGTTTCACTGTAAATGTAACCCAGTGGACCCCAAGGGCTAAAAATTCTTCATTCATGACCAAAGTTCTTCATTTAAGCCATTCTTGGCTCACCAAGATTAGCACTCATGCCAATGACATTTTTTTTTAAGGTTGTACAATTGTTTTATTCAAAATTTCAGGAGCAAATGTCAGGGCTTCCTGGAAGTGGTGTGTTTACATTCTCCTTTCTATTGTTTTATCTGATGCAAAGAGCTGTCCAGACTGAAAAGTCTCTTGGGCCATTGGGAAGAGAATATAGCAAATTGCATAGGACATTGAGTCAAAGGAAGAGCCTGAGTTTACACCCTAGAGTTGCCATTTAGACAAGTAATTAAACTTTTCTCGAGTCCTCAGTTTCCCTTCTAGAAGAACAGACGAGGGGAATTTAACAGTCTCCAATCCTGTGACTGCTCAGCTTCTACAGAAAACTGCATCAACAACAGAAAGACAACATCCCTGTGTGGATGCCCAGCCACAAGCCATGTGTGTACCAGCTGCTGGCAATTCAAGTCCAATCCTCCTCTCCCAGCCACATACTTTACCCACACTTAGAATTCCCCTGGACTTCAGTAGGAAGTCCACAGCACAGCCTGGCCCCAAATATCTCTGTAATCTGAAATTAATAATAAATGGGTAAGGCAACCTCAAGATCCTAGCACTCATTCTGGGAAAATTGGACAGAGACAGAAAAAGAGACAGACAGAATATGTGTGTGTGTGTGTGTGTGAGAGAGAGAAAGAGACAGAGAAGAGAGAGAGAGAAAGGAGAGAGAGAGGAGAGAGAAAAAGAGAGAAAGAGATAGATAAGGAAGGGAGGGGAGAGGGAGAGAGGGAGAGAGGGAGAGAGGGAGAGAGGGAGAGGAGCCACTCTTGGCTCATCACGATTCACATTTATGCCAGTCCCTCAGAAGCAGAGCTAGGGCTTCCTGGGAGTCATATGTCTATATCATTTTTTCCATGGTTTTATCTGACACAAGGAGCTGCCCAGACTGAAAAGAATAGAGATAGAAGAAAAAATCAGAAAGGGGCCACCAGTCCTTCTCTTGCCTATTTCTCTATTTCCCCCCCTCCCACTCCCCACCCCCACCCAGAGGCTAAGGAGCTGGTAGCTGGTTAGCCCAGATAACTAATTTGTCTGTCTCCCACAAACCAGGGCTTGACTGGGGGCTGGCCAAGAAGGCATCTTTTCAGGTGAGTTTTGAGCCGGGTCCTTTTCAAGTGTACAGAGACTTTCAATAACCTGTACACAATAAGTGAGGCTGGATTTTTTTTAATTATTATTTTTCCCTACATTCCCTCGTCAGAAACTCTCAGATACTTTATTCTTTTTTTCTTCAGTGGCTTTGGGGTTGTGGCCTTAAAAATCATTTGCTAATGCAGGATTTTGAAAGGATGTCCTCAAGATTTTCATAAAGCAAAGGATTCTTTATTGCCCATGTACAATCTCAGCCCTAATTCGCCAGTGAAACTGTGTAGATCATTATTTCTGCATTTGCACATTAAAAATAACATCCCCTCATAAGGGAATATCTTTAAACCACAAATGCCAGAAATAACAATTGTATTAAACTGCATTTCATGAATACATAATAAAGTTCAATTTACCATTATTTATCATGTTACTTAAATTAAAGCTATAATGGGGGGATCTCAGGCTATTCTGAAAATAACAAATGCCTTTCTGACAATTGCAGACCATTTATTTTTATTAACCCCAGTGCAAGTGCATCCATTTTTTTTGGTGCTTAATTACTATTTCTTCCCATTGTCAGCTGAGCCTTGAGGATAATTCCCATCCTTTCCTGTATTTTTAAAAGCTAAAGAGACCCATACACAAATGATGCATTAAACATTCACATCAATTTCAGATCGTTTCATTTAGAAAATCCCAAAGTAAATTATCTGCACTGGTGGGGCTTGGGCTCAGGGTCACCTCCACCCCTATTCCCTCCAGCCCTAAAATCTTCTAGCATCGAGGTCAGAGCCTGGTTTGTCAGACCTGGATCTCTTATCTGGGAAGGTGGGGTTTTAGGGTAGCTATGAAAGCCATAGAGCTTGATTTCCATGACTAACGTCTGTGCTGTCCCTGCCCACCAAAAAGCAAATGGGGAATTGAGGGGATCAGCCAGAAGGTTTCAGGGAAAACATAACCACATGCAAACTTTTGTTTCAATTAACTCGAGATTGGAGGAGTGAAAGAACAGACAGAAATTAGCCCTAACAGGTTGAATTGTCATCTTAAGTATGTTGCATCAGCACGTGAAATAAATTCAGTATGCTATTTAGCTTTGGTGAATAAATGCACTGCTTGAAGTCTGTGGTTTTAGCTCCATTTAAAAAAAATATGTGGGAAATCCACTTTAGCCATTTTATACGTCAGTCCAGATGTGTGAAGGATTAAGGAAAATGTCGGCAATTGTTTTTTGTCCAGCCTTGTGATTTCATTGACTTGGGGAACTCCCAATGTGAAAATTCCCTTCATCCATCAGCAATTCAAGTGTCATTGACAGTCACAGAGAGTTCCTTTCCTACAGAAGTGTCCTTCTCAAGGTCACAGGAGCAGTATGTGTCAGAGGTGGGACTTGAACTCAGGACTTCCCAAGCCCAAGGCTCTCTATCCTCTATGCCATAGTACCTCTAAGAGGCTATTTGTGGAAAGAATATTGACCCTGTGTCCCTTTCTTCTTTTCCTGTCCCCCAAATGGAATGAACAAAACTCCCTCCATTTCCCTTTGTAGTCCAATTTACATTTCTCAGTGTCTACAGTTTCTCTATCTTAGAAACAGATATTTATCTAATAGATGTGGTTTGTCACCAGAGGAAGGTCTTGGAGAATTCCCAAAAGAGCCAACCATTCACTCACCATCAGCTCACTTCATGGTGGACTTTCCTCAAAGCCAGATGAGGCTGGGTAGTCCAGTGCCTTCAGAGACACTTTCTTCAAGACAAATTTCTTCAAATTAATCCTGAGGAGTGACAGGGTGCCATTTTGTTCATCGTGAATTATTATTATTTCAGTGTATCTTGGCTTCCAGTTCAATGAGCTATTCAAGTGGTTTACAAAGTCCATTCTGCAGGATGAGCCCCTACCTGACAAAGGATTGGAGTGACACATATTGTCTAAGAGCACATGTAATAATAATACTGTTTAAAAGATAGAAGAACGTTGATGGGCACCAAGAAGGGAATCATTATTTTATCTACTACACTACTATTAATGAAAATACAAAAAGGATCTGTGATTTCACCAATTTGGGGAAGTCCAGGTGTGGGTTTTCCCTCCATTGGGGGCAGGTGGCACCTGCCTTGGACTTAATAGATGGATCCTAAGGAGTTGCCTAAGCTCCATAGAAGCCCAAAGGTACCCACATTAAATAACAAACCTAGATAATTGGAAGACTAGTACTACAATTGACTCTTCAAAGGTAGGACTCACTTCCTAGTCAACATATAAAGAAGTATAGCACAGAGAATCAAGCAACCAACCCACATGCATTCATTAAAGGTAATGGACAGAGCCAGGTCACATAAAATAGTCGTCAAAAAAGGGATTTACTCTTCCAATAAGAGTTCACAAGTCTCTAGCCCTTAAAACATGGCAAAGAGCTTTCTTCATGACATCCCAATAAAGTAACTGTGTTATTATTACTATTTTACAGATGAGGAAACTGAGGTTCATGAAGAGAGTTTATTTTGCTATTCATGGCTAGTAAATATCAGAACAGGAATTTGAACCCAGGACTCATATGACACTTTCTGCTCTACTATTACCTTTCATAGTTTGTTTCTCTACACTTTGCATCTTCCAAGAGATTAATACAATTAGGTAGCTAGGAGATAAAGTGGATAGAATAGGAGAACTGGAGGCAAGAAGATCCTAGTTCAAATACAACCTTGGACTTTTTACTAGCTATGTGACCCTGGGCAAACCCCTTAACTTCTCTGCCTCTGTTTTCCCATCTGTAAAACAGGGGTGTTAGTGGCACATTCTTCCTAGGGTTGTTGTAATGATAAAAGCAGATAATATTGCTAAAATGTTTGGCAAGCTGTAAAGTGAGATATAAATGCTAGCTATTATTAGAGTGGCATATTTAGTGAGCTGTTCTGAAACTGATTTACCTTAAAAATGGCTTTTTCTTCCAATGGAAACAAATAGAAAACAATGGCTAGTCCCCAAAAGATCATTATACACATGCTCTATAAAGTGATGGAAAACTATTTTTAACTCAGGTAACATAGTCAGCCAGGCAAAAACAAATTCAAAGAAGAAACATCCTTGCTTTAAAATTTCCCTCTTGCAGTCTAAAATGCTTGCTTCGAAATTTGCAAAAAGCCAATCAGCAAACTAGTTGTCGCCTAAATAAACAGATTTTCTGCCCTGAAATAAACATTCAATAGCCAACTTTCTCACCTCCGAGATGAAACAGTTTGCTGTTTTTCAAGATAGCTTTGACCTGAACTTGCGTATCAGGCGCATAGATAAATGTTGCAATAATCAGGCTTAATCCTGAAAAGCTGTGGCAGAGAATTGGCATTTGGACT
This sequence comes from Monodelphis domestica, assembly GCF_027887165.1. Taxonomy (NCBI): domain Eukaryota; kingdom Metazoa; phylum Chordata; class Mammalia; order Didelphimorphia; family Didelphidae; genus Monodelphis; species Monodelphis domestica. The sequence continues at coordinate 18,962,375 of NC_077234.1, forward strand.
GCATTTAAACTTGTCTTTGGCCATGAAAAAAGAATGGGTAGAAAACAGCTCTCTCCTCGCCTGATTTCATTTCTTTTTAACTCATTAGGTCACTTTCATAGAGGAAATGAAATTATTATAAACATATTCCCTTTGTTTAGGAGACTTTGAAAATAGAGCACACAATCAGTAACTTTCAAACTTCAATAATTTCTCATGCTGAGTATTTACAGAATAATGTTACACATCTAACCTAATAAACTTTAAAATGTGGCTTTAAGGAATATTCCTTCTTGGCAGGAATTAAGCTGGCTTGGCGAATTTACATTGTTTTCAATTTGAATCGTCCTATATATTGGCTGCTGATTACAAGGCATAAACCAGCACCATGCAATGGTCTGAATTAACCTCCGTGCTATCTATGTAAACAGCCTATATCAGAGCAGTTTACTAGAGGGTAATAAAAATAGCAGTAAATTAAGCTTGTCATCTAATCCTTGGCTAAATATGAAAAACAATCAAAATCTTGTGTAGAGATAGGTCTTCATTGTTTCTGCATCTCCAATACAAAAAGCAGTTGTTGGTGGATGGCATTAACGTTCCATTAATATATTATTGGGCTGTAACATTTTTTCCCTCCTCTGTAACTAGCTCATCAAAAGCAGAATGAACAGCCAAATTGTTTCATATATGAAAGCAACTTCTATGTTGGAGAAATTCTCCCTGAATTATTTAATAAATGTATTTAATAACTTTATTGAATGCTGTAACTGATTAAAAATACTATAATAACAAACACCCAAGACTTCTCTACAAATATCCCTCAGGAAATCAATAATCTCTCCCTGACCCTAATCATTATTTATTATTGAATTGTGAAGAATAAAGATCAAACACACTTCCCTTGCCTCAGTAGAGAGGCGGTAGACTTCTGGTGCAGAGTGGTTCATCCACTAACAGATGCAATTGCTGTGATTGGTTCACTGAAGAGCTTTAATTTGTTACAAAGCAGGAAGAGTATGTTATTGGGAAGTAATGGAAGTGTGAGAATCAATAAACATTTTTTAAAATTATATCATGTATAATTATGTTGTACATATATATATATATATATATATATCAATTGAAATTAGGATACAACTATTCAGGAAAGACTCAACTAATTTTTTATATTTATATAGCACTTATTTTGTGTCAGGCATTGAGCTAAAGACTAAGTATTTCATTTCACCATATAATACTGGGCATTATTAGACTGTTATCTCCTTGAGGGCTGGAGTTAAATTTCTGCAGGACCAATCAGACTGCCCTGCACTTTAAGTCAGTGATGGTGAACCTTTTAGAGACCAAATGCCCAACTACAACCCTCCTACCACCTTACCCTAGACAAGGGAGGGAGGAAGCACTCCCATTGGGCTGCTTGGCAGATGGACAGGTTTTGTGAGAAATGTCCTCAGGTGCATGTGGAGAGAAGGAGGGGAGCAGCCCCATCTGGTGCATGTGCCATAGGTTCACCAACACAGCTCTAAGTATTTAGGAAACATTTATTGAATTAGATTGCATAACACAAGGCAGGAAGATGTGGCTGATACATCTAAAGACAGAATCAGGATTTGAAGAGATCTCAACAGTGTAGAAAGTAGAAACTGAACTTATTGGAGTTAAGATACCTCTCTTGGAAATGGGCAATGATACATATATACATGTGTCTATATACATAAATGTGTGTGCATATATATAACTTGTTTATTTTGTATTTTTCTATTTATGCTTACTTTTTATATACTTGAACAGGTCAATTTTGTCTCCCTTTCTAGATTGTAAGCTCTCTGAGTTCAGAGATATTTTGGTTTTTTGGTTTGCGTGTATTTATATCCCCAGTGCCTGGTAGACAAGAATGTCCCCAACGTTTCAGTGCTGTGTACTATAGAGGAGTGCACTGAGAGGTTAGAAAAGCCTTGTAGAGTAGATGCATAATAACTCTTTGTTGACCAGGATTTGGTGGATTGAGATCAGAACCACTGGAAAGCATTATCCTCATTCCTGCCCTGCCGTCTATTGCCCAGGAGAATTGTCACTAGAGTATCATTTAAACAGTATCATTGGATGATTTAGCTAGGTCAGAGTCCAAGGGACAGATTGAGAGTGAGAGAAGAGTAGAACTTCAGACTGTCTCCTACCCCAGTTGGCTGTACATATCTCAAAGCTGACCAAAAAGAGAACTGCCAGATCTTGAGTTCAGTCTTTTGAGCAACCTTGGAACATTCAACATGAGGCAGCTGGACAATCATTGCTTTTCCTTTGGTTTCTCATGGAATATGCCTTCAACTGTAGGCTTCCATCTGTAAAGCCATAGAAATCCCCTACACAGGCATCCAGAGAAGGAAAATTCACAGTGCAGCAATCTGGTCTCTCATTATCTGATGATGGGGGGAAAAAAGTTGAGACTTTTCAGATTATTAATGGCACTAATACATCTAAAATCAGCACGTGTCAGTCATCAATATTCATACTATCCAGACAAAATACTTCATACTGTAGCTGCTCATAAATCTGGAAGAAAAGAAGGGAAAAGAAAAGCAGGAAGAAAAGAGATAAAGAGAGAAAGCACTCAGGGATGAATGGAACGCAAATGGGGACCCCATTCATTCCATCTAACATCTGCTCAATCTGAAATGGAACCACCTGTTAGTTTATTAAATTGGAGGATTAATTTATGTGGAAATAAGAGAAGGGGGGGCGGGAAGAAGGTTTTAATTCATCAAAAATATTCCATTGTATCATGTCTAAAAATAAATCTTCCAAGGGCAACAGTCTCTCTCAAGCAAATGCCACCTTTCTACTGTATGTGAAGGGGTACAAATTGTCCTCTGGGACTCTTGGATGGGGGGGGGGTACAAAAAACCACTGCCAGTTCATCTGATGGGGTCAGAGTATTTAGAGCTACAAGAGGTCTTATAGATTACCAAATTCAGCTTCTATATTTTATAGATGAGAAGACTGAGACCCACTGTTGGGAAATGCTTGCCCAAGGTCATATAGGTAAGTAGCAGACCTGGGAATTGAACTAGGGTCTTCTAAGTTCAGACTGAGAGTTCTTTCTACTGTACCATCCTGCCTCTCCCATGGATATTATTCATTCAACAATTCAGAAAGAAAAAAGAGAGTAGTACCTTCAATTCTTAACATGAGCTTACTGTTCATTGAATCAGTCAACAAATAGACCACTTTATCTCCAAAGCACCAGTTTCTATATTGTCAGGAATGTCATAGCAGGACTTGTGGGGAACATTCTCATCTTCCATACTGATGGTCATTAAAATACAATACCTAGTCGCTGTGTGACCATAGGCAAATCCCTTTCCCACTCTGAATGTCAGCTTTGTCATCAATTTAACAATTTAATAAAGATAAAACTACTTTTACTCCCTGCCTCCTATATTTGTTGTACAGTAAATACTTTGTAATCCTTAGCACAGCATATAAACCAGAGATATTACTATTATTACAGATAAAGTTGACAAGCTATCATCAGAAATTTGGTTCAGAATAAAGCAACAGACCTCATTGGCCTCTTGCTCTTCTTTAATGCAAGACATACTCCTTTGCTTCCTCTGGTATTCCTTAGTCCCAGGATCTCATATTTTGGGAATTTGAATGGTAACTTTTCATCTAGAGCTGATTTCCTCCTTCATTGACCAAGAAAGCCAGCCAGGTGGTCAGTAAGCACTGGAAAACATAAATGGAGTTTAGGAAAGCCATTTGGACTTGGAGAAGAGTCTAGAGGTGATTTCGTAGCATCCTGCACCAGCCAGACTTCTAGCTGGTGAGCTCAATCACCTAAGTTAATCAGAATAACCTGGGAACAAAATTCTGTTTTAAAACAATGTGCTTGCATGTGCTTTGGACTTTACAATTCCAATGAACCAATAGCTTACATACTCCAAAGACCATGTCTTCTTGGTGTCAGGCTTCCTTGTAGAATGGGTCTGATTTAATGGTTTTCTTCATCTTGTCTTAATCTACCAAGGTCCATAACTTTCCTTAAATTAAATAAAATCAAGTAAAAAAGCATAAAAAAAAAAACTTAAACAAAAGGAAGCCCATTTTCTAAATTCAATAGAGAACACAGTTTTCCCCAGAACCTGATACAATTACAGGAACTAGAAGGCCTCCCCTAAAGAGAAAGAAACATCCACAATTGTGTTTTTCTGATCAGGACAGTGAGTATAAAGGGAGACATCTCATAAAGTCAATGATGTCCTGGGTCTTACTCTGCTTTGGAGCTAATATAATTACCGATAAATAATACCAGTGCATTTCAGTCAGTACCTCTGGGGATTTCATTTCAAATCCCACCACCATCACCACGACCACCAAGCCTCTACAAAGGGACTCACCATGTTGTTTTACTTTCCCTTGAACTGATCCATCTGCTAAGCTGTTAACTAGTCCTTCTTATCTTGATCTTCCTACTGTTTACTGTCCGATCCTATTCAGTGTAACACATTCTTACCAAGCAGGTTAGGAGCATCAAAGGTGGTACAGTGGTCCTGAAGTCAGGAAGACTTGAATTCAAATCTAGCTCTAGACACTTACTAGCTGTGTGATCAGGGGCAAGTCACTCAACCCTATCTGCCTTGGTTTCCTTATCTGTAAAAAGAGCTGGAGAAAGAAATGGCAAATGATTCTAGTACCTCTACCAAGAAAACCCCAAATGGAGTCACAAGGAATCAGACATGATTAATACAAATGAACAATAACAACCACCAAGTGAGAAGTATATTTTAATGGATAAAGTGCTAATTGCAGAGTAAGAAAGATCTTGGGTGCAAACTCCATGTCGTATTAATTGAATGACACTAACAAAATCACTTCCTATCTCTGAGTCTCATGCAATTATCTCAGAATAATCTACTAGTTGGAATGGGCATAGGCTCCTTTTATCTGTCCCCTGTGTCTAATAATGTCCATTGGCATAGGATAATATTAAAATGAAAAAAGTGCAGGGCATCTCAAGGGGCACTGAGGATTATGGCAAAAGAGTTATTCTTGGGGGACTTTTCTCCATTGGAAGCCCATCTATAAAACTTGGTGGTTGGGCTAGATGATCTCTGAAGTCCCTTCTATCTCTAATTCCTAGAATCCACATTTCCCTGATATACTTGGGCATCTATGTCTTTCCAACATAAATCAATGAATCTTTGAAGAAACCTTTGGGAAAAAATGAAAATTGGTGTTTAGGATAGCAGGGTACAATGGGTACAGAGTACCAAAGACCCAAATTTAAATTCCAGCTCTGGCACTGACTAGTTAGGAGTGACTAGGAGGAATAAGTCCTTAGCTCTCTGAGTCTTATCTCCTCATCTTTAAAATGGAAACATGAGCATTTTCATTGCCTACTTTCTAAAGGACAAGGCGATCACTCCACAAATTTTCATGTGCTTTAGTAAAAATGGCTACTATTTTCAATCCCATATCACTGCCAAATCACAGAATCCCAGAGCTGACAGGGAGCATCATGGAAGCCATATCTGAACAAGAAATCTCCTCCATGAAAAGCCCAATCAATGAGGGAAGATTTTGTTCAGTAACATAGGGCCTACCAACTCCTTAGAAAGTCCCTTCCACTTTGGGATAGCTCCAGTGGCTAGGAAGTTTTTCCTGGCATCAAGCCTAATATTAGCTCTTTGCATTTGCCACTCCTTGTTCCTGCTTCTGTCCTCTAGGATCACAGAGGAAAATCCCTTATCCACATAACAGACTTTCATATACTTGAAAAGAGCTATAATGCCCCCACCTCAGTTTTCTCTTTTCCAAGCTAAACACCCATGATTCCTTTAACTGATCCTCATAGACCTTCTCTGGAAACTTACTGGGAAACATAGAATCTGAGATCTGCTCTCTCACTTTTTTTTACATGCCTAAAATTGAACACCACTGTATCCTTAGAATCCACGTGAGTCTGAATAATCTGTGTATCCCCACATTCATAATTCCCACAATGAAATGCTTGTAAATTACCATCCTTTGGCCAATAGGGCATATTTCCCTTGACCCCGATGGCTCAGCTTTCCTAGCTATAAAATGAGAATGACTATATACTTCTAGTTTAGATAGCCGGTCGCTAGTCAGATTTTAGTTTAGCTAAGAGTTCTGCAAACTGCTTAATGTTGACACAGTACTTTAAAGGTATCATGAAGGACCAAGTCTTTGGAACTTGTATTTCATGTGGACAGGCAAGCCCAGATGTGTTTTGAATTCATCCAATATTCCAAAGGGTTTTTCAAGTGTTTTGAGTTTAACCAAACCCCAAACACATTGTGCTGAGTACTTATTCCCTTCAAGTTCTAAGCCCATGTGTGTTTTAAGGGGAATTAAATGCACATGTTTCTGATTCATTTGTGTTGCTTGGGATGAGCCATTCAGTTTCTAAGAAGCTTTCTTTGTGAACTCTCTTACACCTTTTGGGTGTGGGGTCAAAAGCAGGAAGTCCCATTTTGCCCACAGTAAATCAATGTTGGCGATAAAGATTGGATAGCCTCTGATACTGCTCTGGCCATCAACAAATTGGAGGATTTCTCCCTCCAATTTCCTGACAGGAAATGCTTGTTATTTGTTTTATTTTTCCACATGGCTCAGGAAGCAAAGTGCCTCACCTATAAAGCCTGTAAGACACACTGTCCAGACTCCAAAAATTCTATTGCTTGATTGATGGAGGCTGAAGAAGCTGTGGTACCAAGTGAGCCTAAAGGCCAGCCTTGGGGAGCCTGAATCTGTTTGGACCAAAGAGTTCAACCTACCTGAGAGAAAGGTTAGATAAAGTAGAGACTCTAAACCTTGCTGATGCTCCTCCAGCCTGGGAGCCAGTTTCACTCTTGCAATGCAATAACCATTAGAAAGTGATACAGATGTGCAAAGTAACTCTCACAAAGAGGAGAAATGGATGACACATTTATTAAGCACTCACTACATGCTGTGCTGAGGATCCACATGGAAAGGGAGGACTGTCTTTGGTCTCTAGAGCTCCCATCATAATGAGGGAGACATCACTTAATGAAGGTTTCAGCTGAAAGCCCTATGGAAGTCATGGAGGCGATGGCAAAGCCTCACCTTTACTGTCATTTCCACTGATCAAATTGTATTCATTTCTGACTTTGAATCCTTAGACCATGCCAAGGACTTGGGTGCCAAAACCATTCCTTTGAGTCTTCAGGAGATGTGGCTAGAGCCCTACTGGAACCGTGGCTAGGTGTATCTTCCAAGGGATTATTTCCCAAGATGATGACTGAAGACCAGAAACAAGACTATTCCCAGGGTTCTTTTGGTTCAGTGTCCTGGGATGTCTCCTCTAAGATCTTCTTGGTGTATTAGAATGAGCAGCAATGGTGCAGGGAGGAAATCAGGGTGAGCTGCTTGCAAGTTCCTGAATTAATGTCACAACACTGAACAAGCCCAGGCTTCCTGCTGAAGTGTAAGTCATGAAAAAAATGGGAATGCAGCAATGATCCTTTTTTAAGGATCAAGAGATGTCAAGAGGTGAAGGTGAGGAGAGGGAATATTCCAGGCATGGCAAATAACCTGGCCAAGAGCACCAGGGGGAAATAGGTGAGGGTGGGAAACAACAAGAGGGACAATTTGGATAGAATAGAAAATGTGTGATATGCAATCAGCCTGGATTGTAGACAGACTTTGAAGGTTTTAAGTGTCAAACAATGGAGTTCATAATTTATCCTTAAGGAAATGAAGAGCCATTGAAACTTGTTAAGCAAGTGATTGACACAGCCAGACCAAAGTTTAGGAATGTCAATATGGAGACTTGACTGGGGAGGAGCCTTCTTTGGTTCTCTCAGGGGTTGGCACTTGAGTCTTCCCAGATTTTTCTTATTCTTTGCTAAATTTCATACATTTCTTCCTCCTCCCTCCTTCCCCCCCATTAAATGTAGATTCCTCAAGTCCTGAGCCTCTGGTTTGCAGCTACCACAGAGACTTATAAATACTGAGTATTAAGTAAATGTTTACTGAGTGGATTTGAACTTTATTATTTCAGGGAAACAAAAATTTGATCTCTGGAAGTAAAAGAATAGGGATAACATAAATAAACAATCCGAAATCTTCAACAGAGTTAAAGTTTTCAATCTTCTCTGGCACCAAATTCAATAATTTAATTAATTAATTTTAATTCTTTTATTAATATTAAAGTATTTATTTATTTATAAATTATATGATAATGAAAATAATCCTAAAAAGTAAAATGGACAGGACAGATTTCATTTATTTATAATATATCATATATTATATTATAATTTATGTGCAATTATAGAATAATAAGAATTAATAATAAAAAGTAAAATACACAGAAAGTTCACCTCCTTTATTTTCTGCTTTCCATCTTTGTATGGAATGAACTGGCAAGATATGAGCTACAAACCACTAGTGACTCAAACTTTCAGTCACATATTTTTATAAGACTTTACAGTTGACATAACTCTTTCCTAACAACAAACCCAAGAGGTAGTGCAGTACTATTATGGCCATTTTGCAAATCAGGAAACCAGTTCAGAAATGTCCAGTTGCTTGACGGAAGTCCCACAGCTAAAAGAAGAGCCAGAGCTAGGATTAGGATCTCGGTTTTATTACTCCAAGGGCAGCTAGGTGGCAGACTATCAGGCTTGGGCCAAGAAGGACCAAGAAGGACTCAAGTTCAAATTTGACCTCTGATCTTTACTAGCTGTATGATCCTGGGCAAGTCACTTAACCTTGATTGTCTCCATTTCCTCATCTGTAAAATGAGCTGGTGAAGGAAATGGAAAACACCTCCAGCTATTCTGCCAAGAAAATTCCAAATGGGGTCACAAATAGCCAGACATAACAAATGATTGAATGACAAAGTAATGACCATTACTCCAGTTTCTTTTCACTATGCCATGAAAACCACACGGTATGAGAAGCAAGTAAAATGGCAAAGCTCTTTGCCAACCTTACTCTGACAAATTCTATTATTCTGATGTGTTGCATTTATTCTAGAAATAAAACCTCGTCTGATTCTTGTAAATCTTGAAATCTCTCAGACTTGTGAATGCTAAAAATTTCCCCATCAGGGAATTCTTAATTGGAACAAATTCCCTACTGAGAAACATTCCCCATTTTGATGTGAGAACTCGCCAGGATCAGAAATGGGAGGACCTCTACTCCAACTGTACTTAAGACTGCTTTAGGGGGAAAAAACTCCTTGCTAAACAATGAAAGTACTTGGACCCATGCTTATGGTGGGGCAAGGAGTTCTTTGAGCCAGGCCTGTTTTTAGAATTGATACAATGAGATGCTAGGTACCTAAAAGGGTCGGGCAAGTTTTGTCTTAATGAGATTAGTTGACTCAGCTGTGTTTTCACTGGTTCAGACTTACTGAGGAGATTTGTCGACTTAGCAGGAATTCAGATGGGCAGTCCTTTGGAAGGGTCTACAGTGATTGGTAGATGTAGAGACTTAGGGGAGGGGACATGGGAGAAAAATCCCTATATAAGAAAAAGCAGGATCTCTTGAAGATATCCTTTTGGAGAAATCCTTTTGGAGGATCTCTGATGAGGATCACTCAGGAAGAATCTCTTGAGAGAGGCTCTGGAGAAGGGAAGCTTTTGGAGGACAGTCTCTAAGGAGGTCTTGCTGGAGCTCCTCTAAGGGGACTCTGTCCCTCTGGAGGCTCTGGAGAGAGGCCCTTTGGAACAGTCTCTGGCTGGAAGGCTCTCTGGTGAAATCAGCTGAGATGGAGCTGGCCTGGTGTCACTAGAATCCTTGTTTAGACAGACCTTGTGGTGAGTGTTAAAAAACTGACTGATTTCTCTCTTAAGACTCAGGTCTAGGCCATATTGGCTTGAGGCCCTTCATACTTATTCCTTTCTTACTCTCTCTCTCTTTCTTTGATTACTCATTGTATTGTTAATTAAAATCTCTATAAAACCCAGTTGACTTGGGTATTTGAAAAATTGGGAATATTTCCCTGGCGACCACCTTATATTTGATTTAAAACCTAAGACACTGTAGTGAAACATATTTCTGCAGTCAAATTTACTCACCCTCTCTTATATCTATCACAATTTATATCTTCCACCATTTTAACTCACTACAGTTTATGGGCTTCACTATTTTAAATCTCACATTCTTCAGTGCATCAAAATTAGATATGGAATTGAAAGTTTAGCACAGTAGACATGTAGAATGCTAGAGCTGGAAAGGACCTTTGTGATAATTATCTGGTTCAATATTTCACTTTACAAATGAGGAAACCAAGGAACAGAGCAATTAAGCCATTAATCCAAAGGCACAAACCAAGTCAGTGGCAATTCCAAAATCAGAGTTTTAGTCTCCTGTCTCCCAGTCAGTAAATATTCTTGCACCTCTCATTCAAGGAGTTAACAAGGAGTATTTCATTCATAGATTATTTTTTCATGATTCTTTCTATCTCCCTGGCACCCCAGGTAGTTAGCCTTTTCTCCCTCAAACAGAGAAACCTATGCACAAAGGGACTGAATGACTTGGTCAAAGTCAAGGTCAAAATGTCCAATTGTGGTGGCAATGCTGGAAAACTGAACTCTGGTCCTCCTAATTCCCATCCTCATCATTTCTAACACTGATTCTCAGAAGGAAATACATGGGCTGTTTACTAAAAGGAAAGGTGGGGGGAGAGTGGGAGGGAGGAAAAAACCCTAAACAATTTGTTTGAAAATTTTCCAACAGGGAAACTCGCACATGGCTTTTTGTTTTACATTTCAAAGCTTCTTGTTTTTCAAAAGTTCCAAAATCTGATCGATAGATGTGCAATGTAACACTGATCCCTTTCACCAGAGAAATTTACAGCCCCATAGAGCTTTCCAGCCAGGATCCTCAGAGCAGGCGGGGGCTGGAGGGGGAGAGTAGAGAGAAAGACATCAGCGATAACATCCTTGGGATATCTTTAAGCTCCATTACCCCACCCGAAAGAAACATAATCAGATTTGAGGACCAATTATTACTTTCTCTATCTAACCCAATTCATTTAACATATCATTAGTATTTTTAGACAAGTCCCTGTAGACCCTTGCTCTTTGGTAAGTGAGGAAGTCAGATTGCAGGAGCTCGTCCCAGCTCCACCAGGAAACTGATCCCCTTTTTTATGCCCCCCATTTGGCTATAATGCAATTACCAGGGACCCGAAGCAATTTTCCAGAAAAAGACTCGACCAGTAAAACTCTCTCATTTTGTAAACAAGGATAAATGTTGTAATTGGATCTTAATTACATGAGGCTCCAAGAGGTTATTTTTATTTCTTTGTTTGTTAATGCAATTATTTAGCTCCCCTGATTTTAGCCTTGACCTTGCAGGAAGAGGGTATTCTCCAGTCAGCATAAAGCTTTATCTCTGAAAGCTCCAATCAATAAAGATAATTAATGATGCCTGCTGCAATGATCGGCTCAGCAATCATTAGACCACATTAATCCCTGCAGTCAGACTGGGGTCAAGGCCATCTAAATCATTCACCTAGGGGTGGAGAAATTCAAATAATTTACCAATTTAAATCCTCCAAAACAAATCCCCACTTTATTTTCAAAGCCATTGGAAGGGTTTCTGCTTGTGTTTGGCTTCTGTGTTGTTTTTTGTTTGGTTTGGTTTCTTTCACCCCTCATGGGGCTCTCTCTCTCTCTCTCTCTCTCTCTCTCTCTCTCTCTCTCTCTCTCTCTCTGTCTCTCCTCTCTCCTCTCTTTTCTTCTCCCTTTTAATAACAGCTTACATTTTGGACTTTGTATTAAGGCTGTATTTTGGGGAGTCTGTATGTGTTTTAGATCAATTAATGCAAATATATGGAGTCCGTGCAATGATGCTCCTCTGAAAGTCTATGCCTCATTAAGCATTTCACAGCACTCTCTCTGACTTCTGATGGTAGAGAAAGAGAGCAGAATGAGTGTGGAGGAAGCCAGCTTAGGAGAAATACCATAAGATTCAGGCCAAAGATCTGGGTTCCAATCCTAACTGCTTGCTGGCTGTATAATCTTGGGCAAATCCTTTTCCTCTGTACCTCAATTTCCTAATCCATTCAAATAAAGTTGGACTAGATGATCTCTAAGGTCCTTTCCTTCTCTAAATGCTCTGATCTAGATATAGACATTTTGCTGAGTGGCAGGAAGCCAGGGAAGGAGGCTTTTTACGAGATGAACTCAAAAGTCTGCAAGACAAGCCAGCAGGCTTGCACAGCACCGCTGAGGAAGCTGTCAAGCATAAGACTCTATTTCTGGCTCCTCCACGAGTGAGTCCTACCACAGGCTCGCTTCTTTCCCCATGGCTACCCTCTCTTTCGTTTCCTTCTCAGCAGTCAAGTTGTGCGACTTGATGTTGGCAAGCCTTCCAGGAGAGTGTAGGATCACAGAATCAGCACTGTCAGACATGTAGTCCAAACCATCCTTTTAAAGATGAAATCAAGACCTACACAAGGGATGCCACTTACTCCAAGTCACATAAGCCACAAGGATCAGATGTAGATCTGAGAAGAACACTCAAAGCACAGAGTCCAAATCCCCCACTTAGAGGAGGAAATTGAGACCTAGCGGAGACATAGACTTTGGTCCTAGATCATCTCTCTGGGTCCAAATCCAATATTCTTTCCAAATAAATAGCAAAACCGTAAGTTGAACCCAGGTCCTTTTTCCCTCCAATCAAGCTAGATGGCACTAAACCTGGAGTAAGGAAGACCTGAGTTCATACCCTACCTAGCTACCTGCCTACACACTTCATGACCCTGTGCCTTAATCTGTGGCTTAATCTCTCTCTGCCTTGGTTTCCTCACTTGTGCAATGGGGATGATAGCACCTATCTCCCAGGGTTGCTGCGAGGATAGAATAAGATGATACTTGTAAAGTACTAGTATACAATAGGTGCATAGTAAATACTTTTTTTTCTTTCTTTCCCTTCTAGATGCTGCCATTTAGCCACAGGTTAAAGCCCATTACTAGTTTCAAGGAGCAAATTGTTATTTTTCTGTAGTAGTGGAATCTCATTATAATTTATATTTTTGTCATAAATTCTATTCTGTGTCTGCAAGAGCTAGAGATGAAACAAATTGATGCCCAGGCTCTCTCTCTCCTGAATTCAGTCCTAAATTAGCAAGGAAAAGGAGCACCCATTCAGATCACAGGGGCTTAACAAAGATTGGTTTGGTTTGATGTGAATACATTCCCTCTCCCCCTTTCTTCTGCAAATTCTTCTCCAAGTGCCTAGACTCCCCTGAGGGTTCCTAGCTGTGTGCTTTGGTCCTCTGGGGGGTTGAGAAGATTAGATCATGTGAACATGTCAGAGGTCGTTGGTAGGGGAGAAGAGATCAAAGCATCAGGGTCGCAAGCAGAACAAACAGTTGATGCTTTTTGGTATCCCATCCCTCCTTGAAGGAACAGCTCCAATTTCTGATGGCACTATTTCCAGCCCTCTCTTGGGCATGATCTCATTCCCCTCTAGGCAGAGTTCACAACCTGGCTGTCTTCTGAGCTGGACTCCTTTTTCACTTCCACCACTTGGAGTATCCAGCCCCCTTCAAGTTCTAGTTTGTTGGGTCCCATCCTAGCAGATAGGGTGTTCTCCCTCCCTCTTCAAATAATCAGGTATTTACTCATTTGTTTCCAAGGTGTATCCATGCTTTGCAAAAGTGGGGGATTTTTCTTCCCAGAATCGCAGAATCTGGATGTTTGAAGACTCTTCCAGCTTCTACATAAAAGGATTGCCCCGAGTCAAACAGAATAGGCAGAACTTTGTACCAATGGAGTGCCTGTACCAAGGAGTTCCCAAACCTGTTTGAGTGTCCCTAGGACGGCATTTCCCACCTTCTAGGACTTTTACCAATGCTTCCTTAATTGACATGAAGGTGTTATTCCCATGACTGAATTGCAAAGTCCTTGAGCAAAGCCTGTGCTTTATCCATTTTTATATTTCCAGGGCTCAGTATGTGGGGAGGGTTTAATAAATGGTGATTGAGTTGAATTGGATTTATGACTTGTCCCACTCTTCTTTTTGCAGAGGACCTCAGAAGCCAACTCATCCAACCTCAACCTGGCCAAGAATCTCCTCTAGAATGGTCCTTCAGCTTTTGCTGGAAGATCTCTAGGAAAAGGGGAGGCAGGTCCTTCCAAGGCAGCCTCTTCCACTCTGGGACAGCTCTAATAATGAGAAACATTGGTGTGTTTGTTTAACATCAAGACAAAATGTGCCTCAATGGAAAGGTCACTTCTTGTTCCCACTTCTGACCTCCAGGAACAAGGAGAACAAATCTGTTTTCTTTTCTACATGACATTCTTTTCGATGCTGGAATTTAGAAATTGTCTCCACTCATTCTGCCACAAGTGTTCTAAGTTAAATAACCCAAGATCCTTTAGCAAATTCTCCTAAGCCATGAATTTGAGACCCTTCACCCTCCTGATGCCTTCTTCTGGAAACTAACTTATCAACCTCTTTCCTAAACTATAGACCCAAGAATAGAACACAGTCCTCTAGGTGTGGTCTGATGTTGACAGAGTATCCCTTCTGGGTGCCTTTCAATGCATCAAAAGAACATATTGGGCCTTGGGGCTGCCATATTGCCCCCCCCCCAACTGACTCACAATGAACTTTCAGTCCAACAAAAACCCTCTGATCTTTTGCACCCAAACTGCTTTCTAGCCATGTATTAAACTTATGAGCAGGGATTTCTTTAACTTAAGTGCAAAATCTTACCTTGGCCTCTTTTAAGTCTCTTCTTATTATATTGAGGCCAATCTTCTTACTTATATGGGTCTTCTCTGATTTTCCCACTGTCAAACATTTACAAAAATGCTTTCCAAATATCTGCCTTCCAAATATGGATGCTTGACTAGGCTTGACCAAGGAAAGGAGGAAGATGATGTCTCCTGGTGTCCTAGTTTGGGTCTAGACAGGAAAGAGGAGTGTCTCAAATTAGAAAAAGAATATTAGTCTACATTTATTTAGCACCTACTGTGAACAGAGCATGGGAAAAAAAGAAATAAATTAAAATCAAAATTAAATTAAATGAATAAAATGAAATAATCATAAATGAAAAAGTAAATTCAATTAAAATTAAAAATAAATTTATCCTATACATATAATATAATATAATATAATAAATAAAAATAATTAATAATAAAATAATTACTATATAATATACAATAAAATTATAATTAATTAATTTAATTTTTAAAAGGTAATAATAATCACCAGCAGCATCTATACTGAACTTTACAGTTCACAAAATTACATGTCCTCAAGAGCAAATGCTCCCCGCCAAGGTGATACAAACAGATGGATAGACAGTCTTAGAGAAGCCAAGAGAGTCTGGGAAATGCACCTAAAATAAGGCTAAGCAGATGTTAATACAGGACTTTAAACGTTTGCAAAGCACTTTCCATACATCTTCTTCTTGGAGCCTCAGCACATGCTGTCTTCCAGTATCTGAGGCGCTGCCATGGGAAGAAGGATGAGACTGAGTCTCTTTGGCCCCTGAGGGCACTGCGAGAGCAGTAGTGGTGGGAAATGGGGAGTCGGGGCCATGCCAAGTATGCATGGCATTATTATTCCCATTTTACAGAAGAAGAAACTTAGAGGATTGAGTGATCTGCCCAGAAACATAGAACTAATAAGGGCCAGAGGTGGTACTGAAAGCTAGTGGTCCTCGAACCTCCCATGTCCCTTAGGCTTTCCATAGCACCGAAGGCTGCCACAAATTCCATTAAACTCTCTCTGGAGTGCTTCACAGGGTCTAGTGTTTAAAGCTCCTGCCACTTAACTTGGAAACTTGGCAAGCAGCCTTTCACCAGGCTTCAGTCCACCCAAAGGTGGTCCCTCTGTTCTCTATAGAACCAGAATTTGCTTTCTGGTGATTGGGTAAAATAGTCTTCAAAACAAAGTACTCACTTCAATAGAAAGAGGAGAGTCTTTCCTGGTTTCACATTTAAACACTTCCAATCCTGAAAAATCAACACAGAGACAGATGTCCTCCAACTAGGATTAGGTGAAAGAGCAGGGTCCCCGCATTGTGATATGAAGGCAAATATTGGTATTCAGTTGTATATGATTTTTTATGCCCCCATGGACCATATCCTTCATGGGATTTTCTTGGCAGAGATACTAGAGTGATTTGTCATTTCCTTCTCCAGCTCATTTTACTGATGAGGAAACTGAGGCAAACAGGGTTATGTGACTTGTCCAAGGCCACACAGCTAGTAAGGGTCTAAGACTGGATTTGAACTCAGATCTTCCTGACTCTATGCCCAGTGTTCTATCCACAGTATTAGCAAGCTGCCTTTGAAGGCAAATATACCACATCCTAAAGCACCTCCTCCTCCTCCTGAAGTTCCAGCATTAAACTATTCACTTTTCAGCTCCTAAATGGCTTTCATACTTTGTGAATGCCCTGATAATATCTGAAATTATTAGTTGATGATAACAATAATAATCATATTTATGACCTTACATATATTATCTCATTTAACTCTCATATCAACCTCTTGTATTTAATGCTATTTATCATCCCTGTTTAGAGAAACAGAAACTGAGGCTCAGAGTTTTAGCTCATGGCCATAGAACATGGTCAAGAATCAGACCCAAGATTTGAATCCAGGTCTTCCTGATTCCAAGTTTTCTCGGCATTTCAGTGGCATTCTAGCCACTGGTCCATGAAGAGTCAACAAGTCAAGTGAACAATCATTTGTGTGCCGGGGACTTGGTTAAGAGTTGGGAGTGGAAATCTGAGAAGAAAAAAATGCCCTGAAGCTTACATTCTAATGGGAGAAGATAGTATAGGAAGGAAGCTGAACATTCTAGAGAGGAATGAAGACAGGGTAAACCTTGGCTCTTTCCTGAAAATGGAGAATGATGGGGAAGAATCAGCCAATCAAAGGAAGGAGCTCTAGGGACAGAGTGCATTCCCAGGGAGAGAAATGGTCTTCAGAGCAGATGGGAGGCAGAGAGAAAGGGAAGAGCAAGAAGAGGGAGACACTTTAAAGTACCCCAATTCAACCCAACTCAGCCCTCCTGTACAAGCCCCAAGGTGCTAGGACTGAGGATATTACAATAAAAAGAAAAGCATTTCCTTCCCTCATGAGGCTCCTATTCCCTTGGGGGAGGAGGGGAGAGGGCTAAATAAATATCATAAATTTGAGGTGGGAGAAAATACTTCCAACTAAGAGGATAAGGAAAGACGTCTCATTAGAGGTTACTCCCAAGTTATGCAGAGAATAGGAATGAATGAGCAGAGGGGAAGCATTAAATAAGCATTGGGCTCAGTCCTGGGAAGATAAATACCAAAAACAAAACAACCCGGGTCCTCAAGTAGACCATTTTATCTAGAATATAAAGTATATAAGAAAGAATAATGGAAAATTAGTCTGGGAAGTCAAGGTGAGCCTTGGCCATGCACGGCTCAGTTTGGTCTAAAGACTGTTCCTTCTTGGCCCCTTCTCCCACCCCACTCCCACCATTCTACTAATCTCTCCCCTACTTAAGCCCATCATTGGCAATTTCTTTGGAAATCTAGGATTGACCCATCAGTAAGCATTTGTATAGTAGCCTACAGTGTGTCAGTATCTGCCTTAGGAACTGGAGAAACAAAGGAAAAGGTCAACAGGCCCCTCCCTGCTCCCAGAAAGTTTACTTGCCACTGGGAAACACAAATGGGTACAAAAAAGGCATGCAAAGTAAATAGGAAAGCCTGCAAAGCTGGGGAGACCAGGAAAAATACAAGGAAGCTACCGGGGGTCCCAGAAGGCACCTGGGAGCCCCATTTTGTGACTTTCTCGATTTCCAGACTTAATTCACTTGTTTAGTCATATTAATTTCAGCTTTCATGTTGGCTCACCCAAGTCAAATGAGGCAAAGAGCCTCTGAGTCAGTGCTGAAAAATAAAAGTCTTTAGTAGTTTTAAGTCTTTTCATTTTCCAAGGGGATGCCCATCAATTGGGGAATGGCTGAACAAACTGTGGTATATGTTGGTGATGGAATACTATTGTGCTCAAAGGAATAATAAAGTGGAGAAGTTCCATGGAGACTGGAACAACCTCCAGGAAGTGATGCAGAGCGAGAGGAGCAGAACCAGGAGAACATTGTACACAGAGACAAACACACTGTGGTATCATCGAACGTAATGGACTTCTCCATTAGTGGTGGTGTAATGTCCCTGAACAACTCGCAGGGACCCAGGAGAAAAAAAAAACACCATTCATAAGCAAAGGATAAACTATGGGAGTGGAAACACCGAGAAAAAGCAACTGCCTGAATACAGAGGTTGAGGGGACATGACAGAGGATAGACTCTAAATGAACACTCTAATGCAAATACTATCAACAAAGCAATGGGTTCAAATCAAGAAAACATCTAATGCCCAGTGGACTTACGCGTCGGCTATGGGGGGTTGGGGGGGGGAGGAAAAGAAAATGATCTATGTCTTTAACGAATAATGCTTGGAAATGACCAAATAAAATATATTTAAAAAAAAAAAGTCTTTTCATTTTCCTGTCTTTATCATCTATCTGCTCCTGAGCACGCAAATTGCATTTGGTTTTGGAATGTGTGAATGATTGTGTTGAAAGAGGCCTGCAGGAGAAAGTGTTGGGATTTAATTGTCTTGAGAAGTTCAAGGAAATTCTTAGAAGCGCCTGCCACCCCATCCAAAAGAAAGGAGTGATAAACCTGCTCATTAAAATAGCTTGGGGGCAGCACCAAAGCAGAGGTGTCCATTTCTTTCTGGTGTTTGCTCTTGGAAGGATCCAGCTTCTTGACATCTCTGTGTGAGAAGCAAAAAGACCCCCTTGCTCCAGGCTGGCCTAAATATAAATCCTGGGACCGTGCCAGGCTCACAATCACTTCCTGATGACTCTCAACATGCTGAATTGGCACTTATTAGGCAATGGGAAGCGATCGGGGACTGGCAGTTTTCCAGAAAAGATGCTTAAGACAGAACAAGAGAGAGGAGGATGTTCCTCCCAACATGTCCGGCTGATTTTGAAGACATCAATGACTCTTGCCTAAAATGGACCCTGTGTTCTTCCTCTGGCCGAAGCCCCGAAGGGCTTAGGCAATGTTTCTAGGAGGTAGATGGCAACCCTGACTCAAGTGCAGCATTGCCCTTCAGATTATTCTAAGTCCTGAGCCATGTTGTTGAGAATGCTGAGCAATTAAGGTTGGGAAGAAAGGACAGGAATAAGAGATAGACACCAGATGGTTAGCTTCATTGGTCTAGTGAGTTCCCAGGTGAGGAACTTCCTTTACCAATGCAGGGTGGCATCTTCTCTGCAACATTTTCTTAGATTGCAAGGGGAGGAAATATAGATTGGGAATACATATAAACATCACTCTGTTTAATGCATCTCACTGTTGTTCTCGCCCACTATGTGACCTTGGTCCCAAAATGCATCTCCTTTCTACTCTGTGAAAAGGTGGGGGCTATGGATGCAGAATGTGGCATACACTAGCAGGACTATCTCATTGTTGGTTGTTGTTGTTTTTTTCCCCCAAACTATTTCCCTTCCCTGCCATCTTTTTTTCCCATCTTTGTTGCAAGGGATGGTTTCCCACACTGGGAAGGAATAGAGATATGCTCAGAAATTAAAAGTAACACAAAAACAAAAAATGTCAATAAAAAGGTCAATTAAAAAAGTAAAATAGCTGCTAATCATTTAAAAGAAACTGGAGACTCTGCTAATGCCTTAAAGATACAAATATCCATTTTTCTTCTAGTGTTCACAGAGAAGGAGGGCAATTCATTGAGCTTCAGAATGCCACATAATGGAGAGCTTGTTATGCAAAGTATCTCAGCAATGGAGGAACACAGCTAGAGTTTCAGTGAGATTCGGGAGTCCTATCCATAATGAAGTCAAAAGAAAAGAAAAAATGTAAGCAATGAATGGATTTGTAATAAATGCTAACATGCAACTGCCAGATTATAGGATTAGAGATCAAGAAGTGAAGGATGCCAGAGACCATCTTGTCTGATCCCCTCATTTTTCAGATGAGGAAACTGAGGCACAAGTGGATGAGTCACAGAGGGAACAAGTTTTAGGTCTTCTTAGTGACATTCAAAATTCAATGTGTGTAATGTAATAAGAATTGAAAGAGTTTACAAGGAAGCATTTATTGGTGGTAGGAAGATGCTCCAATCTCCTTCAAGGTTTGCTCTATGTGACTCTTAGAGAGACGGTTAGGAGTCCAGATGGCATGACTGTGATGCCTTGGACGCTTACCTACTCTGAAACCCAGAACTAGTGGCATAGCAGATAGAGTACTGAACTGGAGTCAGAAAGATGGGTTCAAATCCAGCCTCAGACATTACAAGCTATGTGCAAGTCCCTTAATCTTTGTCTGCCTTGGTTTCCTAATATGTAAGAAAAAGAAAGAGAGAGATAATAATAGCACTTACCTCAAAGGGTTGTCGTGAGGATCAAATGAGATATTAGTAAAGTGCTTGGCCAACTTGCAACCTAGAGAAATGCTAATTGCTACTACTACTACTACTACTACTACTACTACTTACTACTACTACTACTACTACTACTACTACTACTACTACTACTACTACTACTATTGCTAGACAAAGGAGACATGAATGAGACATCTGAGTAATGAAGACCTGTCCTACAGATCCAGCCTAGAGTTGAGAAATTAAGTTCCATCTCTAGTCCCAGACTATAGAATTATAAATTTTTGAGGTAAAAGGGACCTGAGGGATCTAGTATAACTCTTCCATTTTACAGAAAAGGAAACTAGGAACCAGAGAGGGTTTGTCCAAGGTCACAGTGCCAGCTGTTGACAAAGCTCCAATACAAATCCAGGTCCTTGAACTTGTCCAATGCTAGGACAACATGACAAAATAGAAATTTTTTAAATTTTCATTAAAAAAAAAACTTAAAAGCACCTGAGAGCTGAACTGGTAAGATAAACATTTAATTGTTTTTCATATCTTATTTTCACAATTACATGTAACAGTTTCAACATATCCTTTCAAATTTTAAGATCCAAATTGTCTCCCTCCACTTCATTGTACTACTGAGAATAGCTACTCTTTTACAACTGATCATCTTACAGTATTGCTGTTACTGTGTACACGGCTCTCCTGATTCTGTTTATTCCACTCCACATCAGTTCACGTAGGTATTTCCGGCTTTTTCTGAAATCATCCTGCTATTATTTCTTATAATTTCTTATCACCATCATATACCACAATTTGTTCAGCCATTCCCCAGTTCATGGACATCGCCTCAATTTCTATTTCTTTGCCACCACATAAAGAGCTGCTATAAATATTTTTTGTACTAGAAGGTCTTTTTTTTTAATCACTTTGGGATGTAGACCTAGTAGTTATATTATAATATTAAACGATTTATATTAAAATGCTTTAGAGAAACTGAGGCAGTATAGAAACATTTTTCTCTCAGAGAAAGAAGAGAATAAAGAAGCTATTAGTTACAGGCTTACGTTTTTTTGTTTTTTTTTTAGCATGGTACCCCACCCCCTCCCCACAAAGTGGGAGCATTTATCACTTTTTAAAAATGCTTCTTTCAAGTCTTCAAAAAATCTTTTTGGATAGTTACCCAATCTGCTGAACCTCTCATGTGTCATGAAAGCCCCTTGTCATAAAGCCCCACTTCTTTGCCCTTCTCCAGAGCACTTAAGGATAAGACAGTGTGAGAATTTTGTTTTACTTTGCTGATAGTTTGATACTGATTATTTTCAGTGTTTACTTAACTGCTCAATTTATATCTATGAAGATTTTTTAATTATTATTTGTGTTTTGCAAAATTCTTTTATATTTATATTAAATTTGTATTTATATATTATATTATATATTATATTAATTATATTATATTATGTTATATTATATTATGTTATATTATGTTATGTTATATTATATTATATTATATCATATCATATCATATCATATCATATCATATTAATTAAATTCTCTTTTGTTGGGCTCCACTGGATGATTCCCACTCCTCAAACAAAACAAATTGTTATAAGGTATTCTGGGCAACAAACTATTAAGGATTAAAGTTTTTTTAAAATAGTTTTATAGCCCTTTGGTCATAGTTTCAAAATGAATAAGTAAATTAATTTAGGTAGAATTGTCATTTTTATTATATTGGCTCAGCTTACGAATGAGCGATTAATAGGTTTTTCTAATTGTTTCGATCTGACTTTATTTG
Organism: Monodelphis domestica; assembly: GCF_027887165.1. Taxonomy (NCBI): domain Eukaryota; kingdom Metazoa; phylum Chordata; class Mammalia; order Didelphimorphia; family Didelphidae; genus Monodelphis; species Monodelphis domestica. The sequence continues at coordinate 18,984,559 of NC_077234.1, forward strand.
TGTTTTGAAATTTTGTTCATATAATTCCTGTGTTTATCTTGGCAAGTAGATTCCCAAATATTTTATAGTGTCTAGAGTTATTTTAAATGGAATTCTCTTTCTACCTCTTGCTGCTGGACTTTGTATATAGAAATGCTGATGATTTATGTGGGTTTATTTTTTATCCTGCAACTTTGCTAAAGTTATTATTCATTTCAACTAGTTTTTGAGTTGATTCTCTAAGTATGCCATTCATATCATCTGCAAAGAGTGACACTTTAGTTTCCTCACTGCCTACTTTAATTCCTTCTTTTTCTTTTTTTGTTTGTTTTATGACTAAAGTTACAGTTTCTTGTATCATAGTGGTGATAATGGGTGTCTCTGCTTCACCTTGATCTTATTGGGAAGGCTTCTAACTTATTCTCATTGCTGATGATATTTGCTGATGATTTGAGATAAATATTACTTGTCATTTTAAGGAAAGGACTTTTTATTCATATGCTTTCTAGTATTTTTAGTAGAAACTAATGTCATATTTTGTCAGAGGCTTTTTCTGAGTCTATTCAGATAATCATGTGATTTCTGTTAGTTTGGTTATTGGTATACTCAATTATGCAGATATTTCCCCCAATATTAAAACAGCCCTGCATACCTGGTGTAAATCCCACCTTGTAAAGGTGAATGATCCTTGTGATATATTGCTATAGTCTCCTTGCTAGTATTTTATTTAAAAATTTTGTATCTATATTCATTAATGAAATTGGCTCTTTCATTTCTTTTACTTTTTGTGGCTTAAGTAACAGTACCATATATCTGACATAAAAATAATTTGGTAGGATTCCTTCTTTGCATATTTTCTCAAATGTTTCTACAATATTGGGATTAATTGTTCTTTAAATGTTTGGCAGAATTCATTTGTGAATGCATCAGACCATGAGGATATTTTCCTAGGGAACTCATTGATAGCACCTTCAATTACTTTTTTTCTGAGATGGGATTATTTAAGTATTCTATTCCTTTTTTGTTAATCTGGGCAATTTTGATTTTTCTAACTATTTATCCATTTCACTTAGATTATCAGATTTGTTCACACAAATTGGGCAAAATAGCTCCTAATGATTGTTTTAATTTCTTCCTCATTTATGTTAAATTTACCCTTTTCATTTTTGATACTGGTAATTTAATATTCTTTTTTTTTAAATCAAATTAACGAATGCTCTATTTCTGATTGGCGTTTTTTCCCATAAAAAACTGCTAACATAGCTTATTAGTTCAAAGGTACTCTTACTTTCAATTTTATTTTTTCTTCCAATTTTTAGTATTTCCAATTTAGTCTTGAATTGAGAATTTTTAATCTCTTTTTCTAATTTTTAGTTGCATGCCCAATTCATTAATCTGCTTTTTCTCTATTTTATTGATATGAGAATATAGAGATATAAGTTTTCCTAGAACTGTTTTAGCTGTATCATATAAATTTTGATATGTCATCTCTTTATTGTAAAAATCATTAATGAAATTATTGCTTGCTTCTGTAATTTGTTTTTTGGCTCACCCTTTTTCTAGAATTAAATTATTTAGTTTCAAATTAATTTTGACTTGTCTTTCCATGGACTTTTATTGATTATAATTTTTATTGCAGTATGCTCTGAAAAGGATGCATTTATTATTTCTGCTTTTCCTAATTTGTTTGTGAAATTTTTATGTATGCTCAATTTTTTTCTAGGTACTATGTACTGCTGAAAAGAAAGTATATTCCTTTTTATTCCCATTCAGTTTTCTTCAGAGATCTATTAGTTCTAATTTTTCTAAAATCTCATTCACTTCCTTCACTTATTTTTTGTTTATTTTAGCGAGGGAAGTTAAAGTCCTCCACTAGTATAGTTTTATTGTCTATTTCTTCCTGAAGCTCATTTAATTTCTCCTCTAAAACTTTCAAGATTACACCATTTGGTATGTATGTCTTTAGCATTGATATTACTTCATTGTCTATGGTAGCTTTTATCAAGATGTAATTTCCTTCCTTATCTCTTAATTAGATTTACTTTTACATTAGCTTTGTCTAAGATCTTGATTGCTATGCTGATTTTTTTTACTTCAACTGAAGCACAATAAATTCTGCTGTAGCCTCTAACCTTTATTCTGTATGTGTCTCTCTGCCTCACTTGTGTTGCTTATAAATAACATAGTAGAATTTTGCTTTTTAATTCACTCTGCTATCTACTTCCATTTTATAGGTGACTTCATCCCATTCACATTCACTGTCATGATAACTGTGTATTGCCATCCTTTTTGTTTTCCCCTTGAGACCCTGATTTTTCTCTGCCTTTTCATTCTGTCCCTCCTTTTAATCACCACCACCTCCAATTCTCCCTCCCTTTTATTACCCCCACTTATTTTATTCCCTACTTACTTCTCTATAGGGTAAGATAGGATTCTATACTCAAATGAGTATGATTGTTATTCCAACTCTGAGCTAATTCCAATGACAGTAAGGTCTAAGCTTTGCCCTTCATCACTCTTATCCTCCCCTCCATTGTAATAGTTTTTTCATACCTCTTTAAGTGAGATAATTTACCCCCTTTTTACCTCTCTATTCCCTTTTCTCTTAGTGCAATCCTTTTTTCATTGCTTGGTTTTGTTTTGTTTTTTGCATATCATGTCATCCTAATCAACTTACTCCTGCATATACTATTTACATATACTCCTTTTAAGTGCTCTAATAATGATAAACAGAGTTATAAATATTCTCTTTTGATGTAGGAATATAAACAATTTGATCTTATCAAATCCCTTAAATGTTCTCTTTCTTGTTTACCCTTTTTATACTTCTCTAGACTCTTGTATTTGAATATCACATTTTCTGTTTAGGTCTACTCTTCTCTTCAGGAATGATTTTATTCAGTGACCATTTTCCCCCATTAAAGATTATGCTCAATTTTTCTGGATAGGTGATTAGTTTCTTTGTTTTCTGGAATATCATATTCCAAACCTTATTATACTTTAATGTAGAAGCTGCTAAGTCATGTGTAATCCTGATTGTGTCTCCATGATATTTGAATTGTTTCTTTCTGGTTGTTTACAGTATTTTTTCCTTGTCCTAGAAGCTCTTGAATTTGGCAATAATATTCCTGGGAGTTGTCATTTGGGGATTTATTTCAGATGATTGGTAAATTCTTTCAATTTCTATTATACCCTCTTCTTCAAGACTATCAGTGCTTTCTAATTTGATAATTTCTTGTAATATTTCTAGGGTTTTGTTTTGTTTTATTTTATCATGGTTTTTAGGTAGTCCAATAATTATCAAATTGCCTCTCCTGCAATTCTGAGGGATGTATGAGAAAGAACACTATCCACATCTGGAGAAGGATTTGTGGGAGCACAAACACAGAAGAAAAACATTTGCTTGATCACATGGTTTGACAGGGATATGATTGGGATATAGATTCTAAACAATCACTCTAGTACAAATGTTAATAATATGGAAATAGGTCTTGATCAATGACACATGTAAAACCCAGTAGGATTGCTTGTTAGCTATCAGAGGGGGTGAGAGGAGGGGAGGGAAAAACATGAGTTTTGTAAGCATGGAAAAATATTCTAAATTAATTAATTAAATTAATTAACTTTGTTTTTTTTTTAATTTTGCCTCAGATGTATTTTTCAGGTCAGTTGTTTTTTCAATAAAATAAGATATTTCACATTTTCTCCAATTTTTCATTCAATTTTGTTTTATTCTTTCTTAATGTCTCATGCAAAGCCTCATGGCTTCTACTTGGCCAGTTCTACCTTATAAGAAATTCTTTTCTTCCAAGAGATTTTGAATCTCCTTTTCCAAATGGCCAATTCTACTTATTAAAAAAACTCTTCTTCATTGGATTTTTGTGCCTCTTCTTCCATTTACCCAATTCTGCTTCTTAAGTTATTATTTTCTTCTTGTGTTGCTTTCATTTCTCTTACCCATTTTTACTCTGACTTTCTTATTTGATTTTTGAAATCATTTTCAGATTCTTCCAGAGTCTGAAACCAATTCCCACTTTTTCTTTGAAATTTTGTATTGAAAGAACTAGATCTAGTTAGCCTGAAGAAGAGAAGACTTAAGGGAAGGGTGCATAATAGCTATCCTCAAGGGTTTGAAGGACTGTCAGGGGAAAAGATTAGGTTTGTTTTGCTTGCCCAGTGGGGACATAATTAGGAGCAATGAAATGGAAGCCATAGAGACAGATCTAGGATTGATATAAGAAAAAATCCTCCACTTAGAGCTGTCAAGAAAAGTAAAATAAGTTACCTTGAGAAGAAATGGGTTTGCCTTCATTTGTTAGGTCTTCAGGAAAAGACTAGATGACCATTTAGAGGTGACAGTTTGGGCTGTTGTAGAGAGAAACCCTGAGGCTATGACTTGGCCTGAATGGCCCTGAAATTCTTTCCAAATGTGAAATTCAGTGATTTTGTGATGTGTGGCTTCAGGTGAATAGCTGGCCTTTCCATGAAGGATTTTGCTGAACTTCTAGAACTTTGATCTACATTCAACCTATAATGGACATTATTTGAAAACAATATAATTGAAATGTCTCAGAAATTAGATGCATTTTCTTCTTTAAAAAAAAAACCTCTACCTTCCATCTTAGAATCTGTAGGTATAGGTTCCAAGGCAAAAGAGCAATAAGGGATAGGCAACGGGAGTCAAATGACATACTCAGGGCCATACAGCTAGGAAGTGTCTGAGGCTATATTTAAATTGGATACATTTTCAAAGGATAGATCTTAGTTTTGATTCTGATAATATTTCAGAATATCATACAGTAAATGAAAGGAGGAAAACCTGAGTATGTTCCAGGTATAAGACCATAAGTCCCATTAGAGGGAAAAATAATGATACATCTCAGATAGATTTGTTAGATAGTAAGTGGTGAAGTGGGTGAGATACCCACTAATTTTTTAAATGGAAGTTTACTGGGGGAGCAGCTGGGTAGCTCAGTGGGTTGAGAGCCAGACCTAGAGATGGGAGGTCCTAGGTTCAAATCTGGCCTCAGACACTTCCTAGCTGTGTAACCCTGGGCAAGTCACTTGATCCCCATTGCCTAGCCCTTGCCAGTACATAGTATTGGTTCAACAGCAGAAGGTAAGGGTTTAAAAAACAAACAAATAAATAAATAAAAGGTAAGTTTATTAGCAAATCAAGTCACTGAAGAAATCTCAGTCTGGTAAAAAATGTATTCCAATTCCAATCATCAAAGCTTTTATTTAGCACCGACTATGTTCAAGGAACTGGGGATATGAGAACAGCAATAAAAAACCACTTTCTGTCTTCAATAGTCTTACATTCTGCTTTGGGGGAGATGCAACATATCATTAGAGAATCATAAAATAGATCATAATTTGAGGAGGGAGAATATTCTAACAATTTTTTTTAAAAACCCTTACCTTCAATCTTGGAGTCAATACTATGTATTCTACTATGTATTGACTCCAAGGCAGAAGAGTGATAAGGGGTCAAGTGACTTGCCCAGGGTCACACAGCTGGGAAGTGTCTGAGGCCATATTTGAACCCAGGACCTCCTATTTCCAGGCCTGGCTCTCAATCTGAACTACCCAGCTGCCCCTTATTCTAACAATTTTTGAAGGTTATGGTACCAGTTGAGCCTTAACTAACAGACATACATGAGAAGGGGGTGCATTATAGGCTTGGAGAATAAAATATGCAAAGCATTGAAGTAACAGATGGAGTATTACATTCAGGGAAAAATAACTAGGTCAGCCTGGCTGGAAAATAGAGTGAATTAAGGGAGTTAATGAGTGATAAACCTATAAGGTAGATTGTAGCCTAATTGTAAAGAGGATAAAGAAAAGTTTGTATTTCATTTTGGAGGTAATAGGGAGCCACAGACTATTCTCCAGAAGGAGCATGACATTGACCATGCTGCTGATCCTCTGGGAAGAATAGTCAGAACCTCATATAGTGTGTCTGGATCCCCCCAGGTATTTATTTGTTTATGTATCCACAGCCAAGGTCTACCAGCTAGCCTAGATACAGAAGACGGCTATATGACCTCTAGATTTCTTTAGTCACTTTATTAGTAAAAGGCTGGAGTTTGATACATAGAATCCCCGATTCTCTCTAGACCTAGAACATATGAAATCAATGAAATTCCTCCGTTTTTTTGGCTTGTCATAGGTGATAACAGGTTCGCTGTTTTTGTATTATTTAAGACTTTAATACAATGCTTATGATTGTTGTTATGTCCTCGCAGTGTAAGGTGTTTTGTCGTTTCCCTTTGAATGTTGGGGAGACTCATTTTCTTCTCACTCCTCTAGAGCTGCCCACATTTACAGATCTATAGAGAGGCATATAGAAACCCTTTCCAAATTTTTGGGTGCACACACACCCTTTTGGCTTCTGGGTCACTCCCTCAGCCTACAAGATGAAGGCAGGAGAACAAGTTTGTGACCTGCCTCTGTATGTGCCCATCTAACGCCATGTTGTATTAGAGAGGCAAGTTCTTTCTATGAAGTAACAGTCACATTCACACCTCTTGGCTGATTTCCCATTCCTGAAGGGTGACATTTGAACCCATCTCCGTCCCTCACATCCTCTCTGCTCTTCTGCCTAGCCCCTCCCTACTCCACATTGGACTCTAGGACTAGAGATCCAAACCTACAATAACTCTGATCATTTTGGCAGGGGGGAGGAAGGAAATCATATGTTGGTTCTCTTGTAGCACAGTCTAATTCCTTTTTTAAGATAATCCAATTTATTAATATAGAATGTCCTCATATATTCTGTAGCCCAACTGAGTTAGAGAGATATGGAAATGAGTTTTTCAAGGTCATCATTTTGCTATAGCTCAGGAGTCGATTGATTAGAAACAGCTAAAGCAGATTCCTCGATTTTGGTTCTCTCTTCTTTCTTTTACATCAGCATAACAAATCCTTGCTTCAGAAGGGAGAACTTGTTCCAGCCACCAAGCAAGGCAGAGCGAAGCAAAGACCAGCTGCTCTGAGAAACAAGAAAGAATGGGGACAGAGGGATTCAAGAGAGCTAGTAAAGAGTGAGAGACACGGTGGCTCCTAGTGAGTATCAAAGTAGTGTTAATGTGGGGTTTTAAACACGGGGACTTTGCTTATCAGATGAAAATAAGCTGAGATGGAGGAAGCTGAAATAGCTTTAAGACCAGAAGTAACCTGCAGATAGTCATGTGAAGTTATTGCCTGACATAAGATAGCCTTAGAAGTTATTTGGGACGATATTTTGGTTTGGGTTTTTTCACTTGATCTGGTATTGAGTTGTTTCTATTTTATCTGTCTTGGCAGGTTATTCCTAGCCAAAAATGAATTAACCAATTTGTCACCATAAATTGTTATTTATCTAGAAAGTACTAATCATTTTAGATTGGTGGATCAGAAGGTTTTCATTTTCTAGCTCAGTTTTCCATGTCTAAATTGCCATACATGCTACTCATTGGTCCTCAGCACTTCTCCCCAAACACAGGCGCCATTTATCAGTTGGTGATTGTAAATACAGGGGAAGACAGTGGAGGAATTCAATGGTCCCCATTCAGAGAATGCCCTACATCCTCAAACCATCATGAGACTATCCCAGTGAAGCTAGGAAACATTGCTGCTGTTGCTGTTTTCTGGCCAATCATCCATATTGCTTTCCTTTTAGCAGGGTATTCCAAGGGCCAGCAGAGAGAGAAAGAACTAGCCAATAAGAGAAAGGGTAAGGGAAGCAGCATTACTGCTAAATTCAGCCACAGAACCAATAAGAGCAATGTTTATCTCTCGAGAGGGGAAAAAACAACATATTTTAGAGGAAAGAAAAAGCACCTCAGAATAGCATGCAAAAATCAAAGCTCTTCTAACCCCCTGGTGATATAGGAAGTGATGTAGTGGATAGAGAAATGACTTCTTGTGTGTTCAAGTCCTGCCTGTGCCACATGCTAACTGTATGAACACTTCAAATCACTCCAGCTCTCCGTGCTCCAGGAAACTTCCTAAAGCTATAAATTCCAAAGCAAAGGCCAATCCACATTGAAAGAGGTCTTTCATGACCACATGCTCCCTAAACTGAATCCAACCTCTTGTGAGATTTAAAACAGTGAAGCCCATAAACTGTAGTGAGTTAAAATGGTGGAAGATATAAATTGTGATAGATATAAGAGAGGGTGAGTAAATTTGACCGCAGAAATATGTTTCACTACAGTGTCTTGGGTTTTAAATCAAATATAAGGTGGTCACCAGGGAAATATTCCCAATTATTCAAATACCCAAGTCAATTGGGTTTTATAGAGATTTTAATTAACAATACAATGAGTAATCAAAGAAAGAGAGAGAGAGTAAGAAAGGAATAAGTATGAAGGGCCTCAAGCCAATATGGCCTAGACCTGAGTCTTAAGAGAGAAATCAGTCAGGTTTTTAACATTCACCACAAGGTCTGTCTAAACAAGGATTCTAGTGACACCAGGCCAGCTCCATCTCAGCTGACTTCACCAGAGAGCCTTCCAGCCAAAGACTGTTCCACAGGGCCTTTCTCCAGAGCCTCTCTCAAGAGATTCTTCCCAAGCGATCCTCATCAGAGATCCTCCAAAAAGATTTCTCCAAAAGGATATCCCTCAAGAGATTCTGCTTTTTCTTATATAGGGGTTTTTCTCCCATGTCACCTCCCCTAAGTCCCTATATCTACCAATCACTGTAGATGCTTTCCAAAGGACTGCCCATCTGAATTCCTGCTAAGTCAACCAATCTCCTCAGTAAATCTGAATCAGAAAAAACACAGCTGAGTCAACTAATCTCATCAAGAGAAAACTTGCCCAATCTTTTTAGGTACCTAGTATCTCATTGTATCAATTCTAAAAACAGGCCTGGCTCAAAGAACTCCTTGCCCCACCATAAGCATGGATCCAAGTACTTTCTTTGTTTAGCAAGGAGTTTTCTGCCCTAAAGCATTCTTAAGTACTGGTGGAGTAGAGGTCCTCCCATTTCTGATCCTGGCGAGTTCTCACATCAAAACGGGGAATGTTTCTCAGTAGGGAATTTGAGGATTCCTCAATGTGGAGTAAAATTTTTAACATTCATAAGTCTGTGAAATTTTAAGGTTCACACTCTGCTCAAATTTACATAAAAATAAATGCAAAAGGAAGAAATACAGAAATGTTCTTGGTGGCTTGAGAGGAAGGGGACTAGTGGTTGGGGTATCAGAAAAGGCTTCCCATAGATGATGCCTGAGCTGTGTCTTAAGAGAGGAAATGAGTTCTAGGAGAGAAACCAGACATGGGGCTGAGGAATGACCAACCCAAAGACATGGAGACTGAAGATGGACAGAAGAACAGAGAGAAGGCCATTTCAACTGCATCAAAGAGGGCAAAAGGAGGAAAACTCTCTAGTGAGGCTAGCCATGCTACCCTGTTTGAGGCCAGGTTGTAAAGAGCTTTGAAAGGTCAATGGAGGTATTTCTATTTGATCTTGGAGTCAATAAGCAGTCAAGTAGGGGATCATGTGCTCAGAACTGGGCTAAAGGAAACCACCTTGGCAGCAACATGCTGAATGGTAATCTTTAGGTATTGAGTTATTACATTAAGTAGCACCATGGAGTAACTTGGTGTTAACCACAATCTGAGTTCTCTTTCCTTGTGCAGTGTATGATTGCCATCTCTACTTTGCTTCATGGTATTGGCGAGCCTGGGGGAAGGTGGGGGGAAAGCTCTGCTGACCTGGCTGAGAGCATTCGACATAAAACCAGCCTTCTGGAGGGCTCCACTGGTCTCAGCCTTGATTCTCAGTAGAGACCAAGGACTGCGCCTATGTCCTGCTGTGGTGTCTCCCACCTCTTCCCCCCCTTCCACTGCTTTCTCAGAATGGGATAATCAACATTCCCTTGGCTACTCTGTGTTAGAAATAAAAATGAATCTGAAGGCTTATTACCAAATTTATAAACATTTATTAGTAAAGAGAGGGCAGAGAGAGAGCTCAGCCTTTCTGACTTTATGGGTAGATCTGATTCTCTATTTAGCTAGATGGCTAAGGGCCCCCACCCCACCTCCGCTTGCCAGAGATGACCAAGTCAGATAAGAAAAAGCTCCAAGAGAAAACCCCAGCCCAGACACAGGTATGGAAGTCAAGAGAAGAAGTAAAAAGACCACTCTCCTTCCTGACATGGCTTTCTAAGCCCCACATTCTCCTTCCTCCATGGTGACATGGTGGCTCTGGCATGTTGATGCTGTGGACACTCATGCTGACACCAGGGGATGCCAGGGGATGCCAGCATCAGGCAGTCAGATATGACATGTGACTCTATGACTCCTATGTCCTGACACTAGAGTGGGAGGGATCAAGGCAGGAATGGTGGTCCCCTCCATATTTTACTTCACACATGTGGAAGATACAACATGCCACTTAACCTCTGTCTGCCTTAGTTGACTCCAAAATAAAATAGAAATGCCTCCATTGGCTTTTCAAAGCCCTTCACAACTTGACTCTTTATTTGTAACATGTATTTAGTTATTTTTTTAAACCCTTACCTTCCATTTAAAATCAATACTGTGTATTGGTTCTATGACAGAAGAGCAGTATGGCTTAAAAATTGGGGGTTAAGTGACTTGCCCAGGGTTACATAGCTAGGAAGTATCTGAGGTCAAATTTGAACCCAGGACCTCCCATTTCTGAGCCTGGCTCTCAATCTGAGCCACCCAGCTGCCCTTGTATTTACTAATTTGTAAAAAGTACTTAGTATAGGCTAGTCTTCCTCTTTTCTTCCCCCATAAGGCAGTGCCCTTGGGATCTACGTTGCCCTTATAAACCGAAGCTCCCTCCTTGCCTGACCAGCCCTCCCTGTTTCTTCTTACCCATCCATACCAGCCTCATTCACCAATGGTGCCAGCCAGCCCTTCTTTCTCCTGTCATTGAGACTCAAAGAAACTGTTCCACAATGAGCAAACTTACCCATCCTATCAGATCTGTGGCCTCTCTTCTGAAATGATGTCAGAGACATCCTGATTTCACTTCTGGGGGTTGAAATTGTTTCTCCCTGCTAGAATAAAAACTCCATGAAGGCAGGGAAAATTTCCCTTTTGCCTTTGTTTCCCTGATACCTAGTATGGTGCTTAGCATGTAGTGGACATTTGAATAATAGATCCTTAGAATTCAATTAAATTCATTTGGAACTAGGCACTGACTTTCTAGAGGCCATCCTTCTGAAATGAGTCCCTATTGTGTTGTTTGGAAATTTAAATTATGCACAAACAAACCCCTATGCAAAGCATATGGATGAGATCATAATGGGATTCCAGTGGCAGTTGGGGAGAGGAAGCACTAGCCAGGGATGGCCAGGGATTACTCCTATGCCAAGACTTCTCTTTCTGAAAGCAAAATTGGGGAGGGGAGGCTTTGTGGTCATCCAGAGTCAGTGTGATAAACCTAGGATGGATCTGTTTAAGGTTCAGGTAGATATGATGGAAGGGCATATTTCTGCAAAAATTTTAAAAAAAATGTGTTTATTACATTTTCTGCTTTGAAGGAAAAAGCTGCTCAGTCTTAACAAATTGTGGTTTCTTCCTTTCTTTTTTCCCTTTTTTCTTTCTTTCTTTCTTTCTTTCTTTCTTTCTTTCTTTCTTTCTTTCTTTCTTTCTTTCTTTCTTTCTTTCTTTCTTTCTTTCTTTCTTTCCTTCTTTCCTTCTTTCCTTCTTTCCTTCTTTCTTTCTTTCTTTCTTTCTTTCTTTCTTTCTTTCTTTCTTTCTTTCTTTCTTTCTTTCTCTTTTTCTTTCTTCCTACCTCCCTTCCTTTCCTTTTCCTTTCTTTTTCCTTCCTTCTTTCTTTCTTTCTTTCTTGCTTGCTTGCTTTTCTCATCTTTCTTGCTTTCTTCCTTTTTTATGCCTTTGTTGAATATTATTAAAAATAATGGCCTCCCTGGGATCTAATCTAAAATCCCTGTCAACACACCCCAAGATCTCATTGGTGGGATAAAGCATCTTCCTTTTCAAAACCCCCAAATTAAGTGGAAATTTTGATACATTCTGATTTATCATCCCCTTCCAAACTATTTAATATTTTCAAGAAGTTAGTCCCTCTGCCCATATTAAATTAATTTACAACCAAATCTTCTATAATTTATATATGCATGCATACAATAAATTATAGCCCAGCCCTGTAATCCCCCATGTATAATTAATTGCATTAACCATCTACATTTTCAGCCTACAATTAGATAACCCTAAAAGACAACCCCGTTAGCATTTTTTAATAAATACTTGTGTTTGAAGCTGTTTAACAGAGAACCCGATAACTGATAGAGCAGTGTTAACAGCTGTTCCATTATTTCCAGAGGACGTTGGCTTAACGTAATACCATTCACATAAAATATGCATTTGTTCCTGACTGTCAAGTACCTCTATTATTTTATTAAAAAGTCCAAAAAGAATATAATCAGACTTCATAATTTATGGGTGACATTTTCATTACAGAAAACTTTATGCAAAATTGAATTCTAAAATTTAATTTCCTGTGATGTTTAAATTACTTACTATCTGGCTCCTCTCCAAACATTGTGATCATTGGAGGCCCCATATGAATTCGATTAAGACTCCGTTTAGCTGCTGCCAGACTGAGCAGGGTATTTTTCTAGGTAATTCCAAGAGTATGCTTCTAAAATTTATTTTGTGCCAATTTTAATAGTTGGGACTTTTTCTTTTTTGCCTCATTCAGGAGAAAAATAAGAAGGATTTATTTTTTTCTTTTTAACTACTGACATAATTCTATCAGTGCTCTCTTCCCCACCCAGCCTCTGACCTCTGCCTTCAAACCCCTAAACCCCAAAGAAAACATACTTGTGAAACCATGTAACCTTGTCATTGGGGGCCAACCCTCATCTAGCAGGTATTTTATAAATGAGTCACGTGAACCCCAAACCTTGCTTTGCCGCTGAACCATAGAACGAGATTGGAGAGAACATGCTCTAGGAGAGAAATCAGGGTTCTTGTGGTCTATTCTTGATCATGTCGTTATGTTGGAGGGCACATTTGTCCATGTTTCCCTGCAGAGATGTAACTAGCATTTTTGGTACAAACGTTCAGTAGGTGCTTTGAGATCTCAAGAAGAAATACGCTAGAAACTTCAAAATACGGGCATCCTTCCAATACCATGAGGGATAGAGAGTGACTGGTAATGAATAATCATTTAAAGAATGAGTCTTTGAGGGAGGACAGGCACCTGAAGCAGAGTCCAGAGCAAGGGTTCTTAACCTTCTTTTTTATGGCATGGGTTCCTTTGGAAGTCTGGCGAAATCTATAGACCCTTTTTCGGAATAATGTTATAAAACACTTAAAATTAAATACCGAGGATTACAAAGGGAAACAATTGTATTGCATTATAGTTATCAATATATTAAAACACATCTGGGATATAGCAACACATTAGTCTCTCCATTAACAGATTAAATAACATTATGATACATTTAAAATATAGACAACTGAAAGGTAAATTTTCACACAAAGGCGATGACTGCTAAGCTTGAATTAGAATATTAAACTGTGAAGCTGATCTTCAATAAGGCAACACACATCATGTTGGACATTAAACTGATTTTCAACTATGATATGTAATAAAGGTATCGCTGATTTCTGCTGGTGACAAAGTCTCGGGTACTACTAATATTAAGGCGGTTTGTTGTCTATGTTCGTAATTAAAGGAAATGCCAAATCACAGTTGGATGTTAGTGAAAATAAAGATGTAATTTTTTTCCAATCCAAGTTCACAGATCCCCTGAAACCTCTCCATGAGCATTACATATATTATATCCTTTTCCCTTTACAACAATCCCAGGAGGCAGAGGCTGTTATCGTCTCCATTGTATAGACGAGGAAACAGTTTAAGAGAAGGTCAGTGACAGTCCAAGAGACACAGTTTCTGAGCAGAATTCAAATTCAGGTCTTCTTGATTCTGAGACTGGCCTTCTACCCACCTCTCCATCTAGCTGCTTCTAAACCAAGTGAACGTTGTCCATTCTCCATTAAGGTGACTGTCTGGATGTGTCCCATTTATTCATGAAATAGTACTATTCCAGACAGATGGCACACAAGACAAATCGTCATTTCACTGAGGCTCAGAGTTCTGAGATTTGCTTTCCTCATCTGTAAATGGGGATAAAACTATTTGTATCACAGCTTTGAGGACTGTTAAAGAATAACCCAAGTGTCAGTTATTGCCGTTGCTGCTCCCTGTGTGGCTCCCTCCTAGTGATTTCCCTGACCTCCTTATTTCCCCCCGCCCCCATCTCCAACTTCTTTTTTGGACCCTTCATAAACTCTTGCCTCATCTCTTGGGTTTGTTTACTTCCCAAATCTTAGCTTTGCTGTTTTACTTGGACTAGGTCCTTTTACCTTCAAAGGTTCTTGCCTTTAGGTTCTGCTAACAACCTAACAGATGGTATGGAAAAAGTATTGAATTGGGGGTCAAAGAACCTGTGTTCAGACCCCTTCTCTGCCACTTACTATCTGTGTGATCTTTGGCGAGCTATATAACTTCTCTGAGACTCAGTTATCTCATCTGTAAAATGGATTGGGCTAGGTGACTTCCAGCTCTCAATTCTATGATTCTATTGTCCCTGCACCTTTAAAGACTTGGTTTCCCCTTCTTAGATAGGAGAATAAATGGCAGTGAATTAGGCAGAAGCTGGGTTGATACAGGAATTTCTTTAGAAATATTATCATTCTTTTCTTGGCTTTTTAAACTTCTTGGCTTGCAGCTTGAGAGTTCACCTTTTCTGAAGGGCAGAGTCACTTTCTCTTCCTTCCCTACCTTTGGAGAGACTAGAGATGATTTGGAAACAAAACCAGCAGGACTCTCAGAACTCTAATTATGGTCAGCAGAGTAGAGGCTCTGGAGGTTGGTATGAGCATCAATCCCAGGGATCAGACTCTGTGTATGTCAAGGGTCTCTGCCAAAATAACGGAAGAGAAGGGACCCAAGGAGGTATCGGTGTCTGCTGGCCAGAAACCCCTGATCTAAGCATAAGTAGTACATCTTCTGGATGACCCACAAACCAAAGAACACCATTAGAAGTAGCTACCAAAGGTTTGACCAAGCTAAGTCCCAAAACCTTGAGAAAGTCACTGTGTACCCAGATAATCAACTTATCACCAGAGAATGAATAAATGCAAGGATTAACAACTGGAGAGAAAATGGCTGAAAAAAACAAGTCAAAATACGGATGTTGTCCACACAGACCAATTCACTAAGTTGGATAACATGACGGAGTACACGAATGTTGAGTGGAAGTATATTCTTGCTTGCCTGAAAATTGAGGCAATGTTGAAACTCACAGATTAGCCAGAGAAGCCGCTAGAAAGAAGTGAAAAAGACTTAATACTTGCAGATGTTAAATTTGTTTAACTTCAATATAATCTCCAAATTACTTTCTCTTTACCATTTCCCCCCTTGTCTTAGAGTTCTGTTCCATGGCTATCTTTGGACATTTTCCTCATATGCTTTCTCCGTTTTTCTGCAGGCTACTTTACATTTCTTTTAAAAGCAATACAAACAAAAAGGAAAGGAAGGCAACCAGGCCATTTGTTTTTAGTGATTATTTACTATATTGTTATAGTAAGAGTAGTTAGTACAAACTACCACAAGTACTACATACAAGTGAATACGTTCAGTTTAGGATTAGCTCTTGATTAGGAACTGTTAGTGATCTGATTTTGTAGTAAGAAGTAGTTCCAGCCATCAATAGATAACTCAACTTTGAAATGTAGGATTAATGGTAAGCTAATTATTTAGATATAAGAATATATACATATATATAAAACTGGCTATTTGTCAAAATTCTCCTTTTCTCCTCTTCTGAAATTCGTTTTGTTACAAGTTCAAAAGTGAATGGCAAATTAGCCAAAAGGATGAGAGAGATTTCTTACTCCACCAAGATCTGATGCTCTTTTCAAAGGGGCTGTCAAAACCCACTTTCAACATAGGATAACCAAATGATGGACATACACTCTAATCCAATCCAATGCTTAGAACTGTCAGAAACTTCACCTTGGACAAACCCTGGATCCTCCTATGTTAAGATTAGGAGTGAAATATTGCAAATCACTTAATACTGAAATCCCCCCTATAAGCCCACAACTCAATTTATTTACCTTTCCTTTCTTTGTTAAGTTTCCTCTATATAATTTACCCTGCCTCTGTCCTCTTCTCCCATAATAAACATCCTACTGAGGCTGATAATCCCTGTATCTTGGACCAAATTGGGTGTGTCTTCACACCCACTGGCTTTATATGACAGGCATCTCTTATTAAAGTTAATGGACTCATTTTAAAAAAGAGAAATGTTGTTATTAAGGAAGGGAGGGAAATAATTTGCATGTTATAATTTCATAAAATACGCTTTGAAAAATTGTTATAACAAATTAAAAAAATAAAATATATTTTAAAAGATAACTTTAAAAAGAAATATTATTATTAAGGAAATATCCAGAAAGAATTGGGCTCTTGTCAATGAATCAACAAGCATTTATTAATTTCCCATGTGCCACTGTGTTAGATTCTAATGATAGAATAACAGCAATTGGTATATATATGTATATATATATATATACATATATATTTATATATGTATATATATATACATATATATACCAATTGCTGTTATTCTATCATTATACATTTTACATTATATACATTATATCATTTTACATATATATATGTATATATATATACATATATATTTATATATGTATATATATATACATATATATAAAACCCTTACCTTCTGTCTTAGAATCAATACTGTATATTGGTTCAAAGACAGAAAAGTGGTAAGAGCTAGGTAATGGGGGTTAATTGACTTGCCCAGGGTCATACAGCTAGGAAGTATCTGATTCCAGATTTGAACCTAGGACCTCCCATCTCTGGGTCTGACTCTCAATCCACTGAGCTACCCAGCTGCCCCCTGGCATTTGGATATTGCCCTTACATGCAAAAATAAAAAGTCAAAAATGAACCAGTCTCTGCCCTCAGAAAGCATCCTAATTTCCACAGTCAAGCAAGGTGGTGTCTGGCTTTGTTTCAAGAATGATAACTAGTTATCCAAATATAACTTTCCCAGTTAATTTCCACAATACAATCAAACAGAAAAAAGAAAGAATTAACACAACATCTGCCATGCACACTTCCCATACTGGCCCACAAATACTGAGCTATCCAGGACATCCAGGAAATTTAATTCTCACTAAGATGTTCTTGGGCGGAGTTAACCATGGAACCAAGGCATAAAACATGTCCTTAATTCTTGTCTCTTAATTCAACTTTGCTTAATTCTGACAAGCTACACATTTTATTTATTTCACCTTGAGCTTTACCTTCAGTAGAATAAGAGGATGATGTCTAGTACCAATCAGACACCGCAGAGCATTCATTCATTTTAGACAAGCCAGGCTAGGGTAGGCAGTTCAATATTAGTCTTCTCAGTAGATCCCTAAGCTGACTGAGACATTGCCCCACTTGGAATTTCAGGTTATAGTTTACCAAACCCTTTAGCAGAAATGGAGCTATAACAGAACTTAGCAGCAAATCAACAAGGATAATTAGTTAAGATCAGAAACCATCATATTGGAAGCTTCCAAAATAATCACCTAAATGGGGAAATCTCACTCTTCCCCAATGCTGCTACTCAGTAGATTCTGTCTCTCCCCCCCCCCCAAAGCAATGGTTTCATACCCTTCTTAAATCAAGAACAGCCTTCATTCCACTTGTCTCCTGTATTGTCAGTCCTTACCCCAAGCAAATAATATTCCTAATGTTTCTGATTTCAGATTCCTACTGAAATACTGAAGAAAAATCAAAGGAATTTCACAGACAAAGGTCACAGCCACACAATGGTTAGGACCAATTTCCAATATTGTCGGGGAAAAGAAGAAAAAAAGAGAAAGGTTTAAGTTCTCCCTGATCCTCTGGCTTAAAATTCTAGGCTCCCTAGGTTTCTTTTCCCTTTGTTTTCACTTTCTTCTCAAAAGAATGAGGAATTAAGATCTCATCACTTTAAGAGAGTTGGTATGTTGGTTAATTTGGCAGAATGACCTTCTTCTCCATCTTCTATTCCCTTTCTTATTTTCTGTTAAAAGACAGTTTTCTAGTAGATAATAGGGAGGGGTATATTGGGAAATAAAGATTATTTAAAGACATAAGATATCAATAAAATGAAAGTAAATCCAAAAAATAAACAAAATGTAGTACCTAAACACATAAAATATTACTTTGAAATAAGGCATGATGAATATGAAGAATTCCAAAAAGTATGGGAAGACATATATAAACTGATACAGAGAGAAGTCAGCAGAACCAAGAAAATATATATATATATATATACAATGTCTACAAAGATGCAAATAGATGGAACAAAAATATGTAACTGAACACTGTTTAATTATAATACTCAAGCTTGACCCCAGAGAATAGGGGAGAAAATGTCATTCCTTCATTTCACTGGGAAGGTGAAGACATTGTATGTGCATAACAAATATGACTGATGTGATGATTGGTTTGACTGAGATGCATTTTAATCTTTTTATTTTATTCTTTGTTACAAGACATAACTCAGTGGGTAGGAGATGTTTCAGAAATTCAGAAATGAAATGTTTACTTGCTGCTGCAGGAGAAGAATCTCTTGAGTTTCAGAGTTCTATAGGTATCCACACTAACTCTGGCACCAGAACTCCATAGAACAGAAGGCTATAGGGCTGCCTAAGAAGGGGCAGAACAGATCTTTTTAGAAATATGCAGGCTAAAACTCCTGTGTTGATCAATATTGGGTTAGGTTGTTATATTTCCAGGCTGAGTGAAATAGGAAGAGGAAGGAAGGAAGGATGGAAGGAAGGAAGGAAGGAAGGAAGGAAGGAAGGAAGGAAGGAAGGAAGGAAGGAAGGAAGGAAGGAAGGAAGGAAGGAAGGAAGGAAGGAAGGAAATGAACAAATTGAAGAACAGAATGGAAAATTCTTGAATTAAGGAAGACAGCAGCCCTAATATTGGCTTCACTTCCTTCTTCTAATCACACAGATCAATTCTCCAAAGTCAGTTGTCCCATTTTCACTCTGCATTCAGAAAACACATCAGATCATGGATGTCAGACTGAACAACTTCATCCAATTGACCCTCATTGTTTTACAGATAAGGAATCTAAGATTCAAAGAGTCTAAGTAACAACAAGCTTGAGGTGACTGAAGGAGCAAGTAGTCAAGCTAAGATTTGAACCCCAGATCCCCTGTCCCAATACCCAAGATTATTTCACAATCATCTAAACAAGACTTTCTAGAGTTTCAACCAACTGATAGCTAATGAGAGGCTACTGGAGGCTTGGGGTGGAGGAAATTGCTACAAACAGCATCAGAAATTTCCCCTGTTCCTTTAAATGTCCCTTAAAAAATCTGTATTAGGTGCCTTCTACCAACCTATGTGACCTGATGAAGAAGGATGACCTTGATGTCAGAGAGACCTCAATTCAAGTCTCACCTCTGATACCTGTAGGCTCTGTGACCCTGGGCAAGTCACTGAACCTGTATTGACCTAGGCAAACTTCTAGGCCATAAGTTACAGAGCAGTTGCCCATCAAATGAAACAATCTTTGTAAACCAGCTACAGCTTTCTCAATGATGGGCTTGTTAACTGAAGTCAAAGCTCATTTTAAAGTGAAAGGCTCACCAATGACCTGGGAAGTCTATGATTCCAGGAATTTTCTATGCAGCTCAGCTCAGAACTTTGTCCACAGTCGGCCCCCTGAGAAGCCTGTAGGAATATGGTCCCTTTAAGAGGGGATCCTGGCACCTTTGAATCCCAAGCATTTAGGCAAACCCAGACCTCTCCAGGTCTCAAGAGTGATGAGTAATGAGGATGGTCAAAGCAATCTCCACTGTAGCATGCTAAAAAGAATCGAGGCAGCACACGCTCGAAGCCATTATTGTTGATATTCAGTTGTTTCAGTCTTTTTAACCCCATTTAGGGTTTACTTGGCAAAGATCCTGGACTGGTTGCCCATTTCCTTCTCCAGCTCATTTTATAGACAAGGAAACTGAGGCAAACAGGGTTAAATGACTTACTCCAGGTTACAGTAAGCATCTGACATTGTACCAGCACTTAATTGTGCAGAGCCTAACCCAACAGCCTAACCCACAGCTGTGAAAACAGCTGCCCAAGAGGCCAATGTGATCCCATGTAAGCCAGTTAAGTCTTGTTTTTAGTCACTGTTTGTCAAAGGCAGTCAGAGAATAGCCAATATTGTAAGCAAAAATAGATCTGATTATGAGAAATCGGACTGTGATCAGGACAAGGGTGAGTTCAGAGAGCTCAGTCCTGAGCGGATCTCCTCCTTGGCCATGGATTTACTGCTGATTCCAGAGAAGCAAATTTTCACTGTTGTTTGCACCAGAGATCAGGAGAGAAGCACAGAGGATTCAGTAGAAATCCCTCCTCAGCACTCCTGGAGACACACCTCAGAGTTCATGTCCTAATATCATGACAAGTAGATTGAACCAATGTTTTAGTAGGCCATGTGGGAGGCCCTAATAATATCAGTCACATTTATTTAAGGACTGCATGCTCATATTCTCTAAAATGAATGGACACCCACAGCCTATGGATGAGAAGTAACCCTTGGCTGGCTTTCAGCTGGCACATGAGACAAGCATGATGCGTCAAAAAGATTGATGAACTTAGAATCTTGGATAAAATGGTGGCTCTGCCATTGACTTCCTATGGAGCCTTAACTCTGCTGGATCTCAATTCCTCATTTAGAAAATGAAAAAGTTCAACTAGGCAACCTCCAAGTTGTCTTCTGGTTCTAAAACGATGATACGTGTTACCAAAAGGTGATGATCCCATTGATGCCTCTGGTGTAAAAATGCAACATGGTTTTCAAAATCTCAAGGAGCAATAGTCAGTGCCACAAGATGGTGATGTGAACGCATCAAACTCTATATGTCTACAGTATAGCATCTTCTGTTTCTATGCCATCGAATATCAGGACAAGTGGGAGGCAGTTTCCACACTTCTGTAATGTGTGCCATTCTTAGTGTGTTTAGTCTTTTCCTATCTCTGTCTCTGTCTCTCTCTCTTTCTCTGCCTCTCTTTTTCTCTGTCTCTGTCTCTCTCTGTCTCTATCTCTCTTCTTCCCTCCCTCCCTCCTTCCTTCTCTCCCTCTTTCTGTCTCCCCCCTCTTCCTCTCTCTTTCTCTCCCCCCTCTCTCTGTCTCTCTCCCAATCTCTCTCTCCCTGTCTCTTTCTCCCTCCCTCCCTCCTTCCTTCCACCTCTCCCTCTCTCTTTTTGTCCCTCTCCCTCTCTTTCTCTCCCACTTCACTCTGTCTCTCTCTCCAAATCTCTCTCGCTTTCTCCCTGTCTGTCTCTGTCTCTCAATCTCTCTCTGTCTTTGTCTCCATCATTGTCTCAAACTTAATTGAAATTGTTGTTATTATTTTATTGAATTTCAAAGTTACCTGATCCAACTGCCTCATTTCAGGGAGCAAGTCAAGACCCAGATTGGGAAAATGACTTGTTCAAAGCCATGCAGCTAGTTTAGGACAGAGGTAGAACTAAAACTTGGGGATGTATCAGCTCTTCCTCTATAAAGACTTTTAAATGTTCTTTCTTTTTAAAGAAAAAAAAGTTTTACTCTAATGCTGTGCTGTGGATTAACATAATCCCTAGGTCATTAAATACCATAATAGTCAGTCATCTGGTCAGGAGGCATTTACTAAGAATCAACTGTGTGCTAAGTACCATGCTATACACTGAGGGTTCAAGGAAAGGGAAAAAACAAACCAAACAACAAAACCCAACTCTTGCCCTCAAGGAGCTTACTTTTAAGGAGCTGGCCCTTTTTGAGGAACCAACAGGCAAATAACTAAGAACGTACAAGATAAGCTGGTATAAATGGAAGATAAAACTATAGTTAGAGGGAAGGAGAACTGCCTTCGAAATTTTATGGTCTAATCAAAGGAAAACTCCAGCTAATTTTAGCCGCTAGGGAAACAGGAAAGGTTTCTGTGACAAGGAGGGATTTGAACTAAATCTGTAAGGAATATAAAGATTGGATTTGGCTCTCTCAGATTGTAATAATGAAGGTACTTAGTTCTTCCTTGATTCTGAAGATTAAATTGTAATCCCCTGTGTATTTTTATATTTTAATCCCCAAAGTGTAAACACAGTAAAGTTGAGTATGGAGATCTGCCCATTTTGAATTTTAACTACAAAAAGGTATGAACAACCATTTCATACACTGAGTGGGAGGTCTGTGACCCACAGGTGAAAGAGTGGGCAGTCCTGGAGTGGAGTATCACCTGTGATTGGTAGACGTAAAATTTAGGGGAAGGGACACAAGAGAAAAAGATCTTTAAAAGTAGAAACAGAGTCACACAGAGTACAGACACTTGAAGGAACACTTTAAGGGAGTCTCGTGGAGTAAAGAGAGACTTGGAGTGAAGAGGGACATTTGGAGTTTGAAAGAGACACACTTGGAATGGAGGCTGCTGGAGTTGAGGTTGATAAAAGAATCTGCTGATTGAACTGACAACGTGGTGAGTATAAAGACTGACTTCCTTCCTTGCCCTTTTTGGAGGCATGAGCCTCCAGGAAAGGCCCATCATCTTGAGACTCCTTTCCCCTGGCTGGGGTCGTAGAATTTCTACTTGGCTCAGAGGAAGCGCGCTCTCTCTCTCTCTCTCTCTCTCTCTCTCTCTCTCTCTCTCTCTCTCTCTCTCTCTCTCTCTCTCTCTCTCTCTCCCCCCTTAATATCTTCCCATCATTGTAAAAACAAACTACTGTAAATTCCATTTTACTTTAGTAATTCAATTTTGGAATTTAAAAATTTAATCCCTGGTGACCAATTAAATATTCAGTCCAACTATAAATCTAACAGGAAGCAAGAAAAGTCAAGAGGGAAAAGGGAAGAGAGAGTATTCCAGGCATGAAGTATCCAATGGGACTGTGAGAAGACTGACTGGAAAAGAGGAAGGGGACCTTTATAACCAGGCCTCCTCTTCCCTTTCCAGACAAAAGAACAATGGAGCAATGAGCTAACAAAGCCCAAGTAATGACACTTCTACACAATCCCAGCTCATGCCAGGCCCTCCTCTCTAACAACCCAAAAAGATGGGCATTTAGCCTCTGTTATAAAGTTTTCAGGGACAGGGAGCGATAAAAAGAAGCATGGGTTTGAAGCCAGGAAACTTGGGTTCAAATCTTTTCTCTAACTTGGAATGAATTGGTTCTCTTCTCTCCATCTCAATTTCCCTCATCTGTAAAATATGGGGGATCAGGATTGAACATCTCGAGTTCCCTCTAGCTCCAAGCTCCATGACAGTTGGAGCTACTTTTGCCAGACACCTGATGCCACATTTAGAAAATCCTTTATCATCCTGAGGCCAAAACAGTTTTCATTTAATTTCCAAACATTTCTCTTCATTCTGCCCTTTACAGCAACAGAGAAAAAGAATCACAGACTTGGATATGGAACCCAGTTCTGTCACGAACCACCTGTGTGAACTTGGACAAGTCACTGACCTCTGTAATTCAGTTTCCTCTTCAGTAAGATGAGGAGGTGGGAGTAGACAGCTTCCAAAGTTCATGCTGGCTCTAGAACCCTCTCCCTTGACACCAGGGAGCTCCTCAGATACTTATATTCTGCTTTCCTAGGGCACCACACTCCAACTCAGCAGTCATGAAGTCAAGCTCTTCTGGCTATATGAGCCTCAGTTTCCATATCCATTAAAATGGAGATAAACATAACTGTCCTACCTATCTCACAGCAATGCTCCATCTTAAGTATGCTATACATCACGAAGCCATAAAGCAAATATGGTCACTGGTTTTCTAGGCCAAGGGTTAATCTGGCTTCCAGGTTCTGAGAATATGTGACATCTTTATTTGAGTATATCTGGCTTCCTTTGCAATTCTATGCAATTTATTTTATGAATTAAGAAACAAACAAAAAAAAAACACCACATTACTCTGAGGAGTCCAAAGGCTTCCCTAGGCTGACTCCTGGGTTCACAAGTTTTAGCACTCCCAAACTAGCCTAAACAGACTTACCTGATTCTCAAATGACCCATCCCCAACCACTCACCCTGCTGGTTGCTTGCATTCATCATTATTCAAATGTGGCATCTAGAATTGGATGTCATATAGTAGGACCTCACTTTATGCCATCTCAACACACAGGTATAGGTGATTGGCAACAGAAAAAAGCAAAAAAATACAAGAAATAAACATTTTAATTACACACTGAATCGTGCCAGTTCCTCAGCAATCCTTCCAGTCATGTTCCTTCTTCCTCTGAGAAACATTCACGTGAGCCGATACATTGTTTTACACAAAAGATTAGCTCTTGCATCAGTGTTTCTCCGGAGTTCTTGCCCATAAGGAATCTTTTCCACATCAGATCAGGGCTTCTCTTTGTTTCATTAATGTTATTGGTTATTAATAATGGCCCCAAAGAACAAGAGGAATGAGGCTGGTAGCTCCGAGAAGCACAAGAAAAGTCATCAAGTGCCTACGTATGATTGGAAAGAAATATTTATTAAACAATGGAGTTCACTATTATAGGCAATTTTCAGCTTTTGTGGAGGCTCTCAGAATGTATTGGTTGCATAAAATGAGATCCTACAATACTCCCAATGGGGTCCAGCAAAGTACAGAGTTCCACGGGACTGCTATCTCCTTTGACCTGGACACTTAACATCCATTAATGGAGAATAAACTAATGATAATAGCAGCAAAGTCTTACTGTTGACTCATACTGACCTTGTGGTCAACTCAACCCCCCAGTTGCAGGCCAACCACCCCCATCCTCCAACTGCAATACTGATTTTTGAACCTAGATGCTGAACTTTACATTCATCTTGGCTCAATTTTGTTTTCTTGGCCTCAACCGATCATTCCAGTTTATTGAAATCATTTTGAATTCAATTCTGTTATTCATCAGATGAGCAATGTCTCCCAGATTTATGTCATCCACAAAGTTGATCAAGAGGGTCTATATCTTCATCCAAAAGAATAAAAAATGCTGGATTGGACAAGGCTAAATATGCCTCTGTGGCATTCAACTAGGATCCTCTTTCCATATCCATATCAATCCATGAAGAGCATGGGATTTGGATGTGAAAGAGAATTTAGAGACCATTGAGTCCAGCCTCCTCATTTTACAGATGACATACTAAGGCCCTGAGACTAAAAAAAAAAATGATTTGACAAAGGTCACACAGGATAAAAAGTAGCAGAGGGAAGATTTGAACCTGGGTCTTTTAACTCCAAATCTGGTAGTTTAAGTTCAATTCCCCTTGCCCCTGCATTACACCCCACTTCATTAGCCAGCATTCTTGGGGTATGATCATTCACCTTTTATTTCTTGGTGGCCCATATTTCTGCCCTGTCTATGAAGAGATCCTGAGAGATTTTGTCAAATGCGTAGCTTAAATCAAGATGAAGTAGGTGGTCTATAGCATTTCTCAATCTGCCAGTCCACCAAAAAAAAAAAAAAAACCTCCATCATGAAAGACGAACTTAGTTTAGCATGATGTTTTGGGAACTGATGCTAACTTTTATAGACAACACTACTAATTTTTTTAAACACTTACCTTCTATCTTGGAATCAATACCATGTATTGGTTCCAAGGCAGAAGAGTGGTAAGGGCTAGGCAATAAGGGTTAAGTGACTTGCCCAGGGTCACACAGCTAGGAAGTGTCTGAGGCCAGATTTGAACCTAGGACCTCCCATCTCTAGGCCTGGCTCTCCATCCACTAAACCAACTAGCTGCCCTCTACACTATTCATTTCTAAGTATTCATAAACTATTTACAAATCAGCTTCAAAAGTTTCATGGAAATGAAAGCCCAATTTCCCAGCATATACAGTTTCTAGAAAAGATCTTTTTCCTTCTACTCTCTAATCTTTTCCAGAAGTCCTCCCCATTTCCTAAGATTCTAATCAATTACTAATAATACAGTTCAATTCAGTGAGGATATTTTTTAAGTTCCTATTATGTTTCTGGAATAATGATAGACCTTGGAGAAAGATAAAAATTAAACAGCTCTCTGCCCTTAAGGAGCTTCCATTCTGCTGGGAAGAAATTAACTATATCTAGATTTAAAAATATGAAATATAGGCAAAAAAAATATAAAATGATTGGGAGAGGTGGGGTAGTAATAGCATCATGTGAGTGGTGATGTCTGAGGGGAGCTTCGAAGGAATCTAGGGATTCTAAGAGGCTGAAGTAAGAAGGGAGTGCCTTCCAGGCATGCCAGACAATCTGAGCAAAGACTCAGTTGGGAGATTGAATGCTTTATCAAATGAGATAATATTTGTAAACTGCATAGCACAATGCCTGACACATAGTAGGTGCTACTTGAATGCTTATTCCTTCTTCTTCCTCCTTTTGTATGGGAAAAATAAGTGGTTCAGCTAAAACTGGATTTTATGACAGAAGATAATATAAAAGATAGTTTGCAACCAAATTGTGAAAGGCTTTGATTGCCCCATGGAGGAATGTCACATTTTTTCTGACAATGAAGTTTCTTAAACAAGGCAGTGGTGCGATCAGATTGGTGGAATATCAACTTAGACTCTCTGCTGGGCAGCTTTGTCAGTGAGGAAGAGAGAAAATGGAAAGCTAGGAAACCTATTAGAGGTTATTACAATAGTTCAGGTAATGAGGTTCTGAATTAGGGAAGTATCTTATGAATGGAGAGAAGGGAACAGAAATGAGAAATGCTGTGGAGGTATAGTCGAAAAAACTTTGAAATTGATTGGATGTAAAAGATGGAAGAGTGGAAAGTGTTAAAAAATAATGCTGAGATGACATTCTGAGGGACAAGGAAGATGGGAGCTCCCTAGATGGAAATAGGGAAATTAGGGGAAGGGGTAAGTTCCAGGGAGAAGTTAATGAGTTCTATTTTAAATGTACTGTTTGGAATGCACGTGAGACATGTATAATTGAAAATCTGTTACCCTAAAAAGAAATCTATATTTCCCCAGGAGCCCACTAACTTCCTGTCACTACATACTTCCTGTAGACAGGGGATAAATTCAGTGTGCATGCCTGCTCTTGCCTCTTTGGCTTCCTGTTGGCAAGCATGGTGGTGGTAAGCGAGATTTTGAACTGGCTGATTAGTCATGGGCACATGGGTTTTTTTGGTATCCCTTTTGTTCCTTTATTTCTAATGATCTTTAATAAATGTCTTAAAATATATTTTTATTGCACATTAATTTTAATTTTTACAGACATCTCTGTGGTGATGTCCAAGAAGTAGTTGATAATATGGAATAAAAGCTTAGGAGAGAGATGACATTTGGAAACATACATGCACATATATACACACTTATGCCTAGAAGTAATAGTTGAACCCAGGGGAGCTAATGAAATGAGAGGGGTTGAGTGAGGTCCACAACAGGGACATAATGATACACCAAAAAAAAAAAAAAGCCTAAGAAGGAATGGCCTGATAAGTAGGAGAACCAGGAGAGAACAGTGTTCAAATAAATCCAGGGAGTGATGAAGAGGAGTATCCAGTAGGAGAGTATATTCAACAGTTAAATGCTGCAGAGTTCAGAAGAGATGAGGGATGAATTCTACTTGACAATTAAGAGATCATTAGAAACAAGGAAGAGGGTAGTTTTGATGAGCGATGGGATGGAGAGCTAGATTTGCAAGGTGAGGGGAACTGAATGTTGGTGGAGGAAATGAAATCAATGAATAAAGGCCGTTTTTTCTAGGAATTCATCTATTGAAGGTATAGAAAATGATTTTTAGGAAAGGGGGAGATCTGGCATATTTGTAGAAAAGAAAGAGAAGATTTAAAAGATTGGAAATTAGAAAAGGAAAGGGATCAGTCATGGGAACAATCTGTTGAAGTTAGGACAAAGGCAACAAATAGGTAAAACAGACCACCTCTTCTTCCAAAATTGGATGTCAGAAGAAAGTCAGGGATTCTATTGTTATCTCTACAAGTTCTTTCATTATCAGAGGACAGGGAAAAAATTCAAATCCTTGGCTTTGGCACTTTGGTAGATTTGTGATTTCAGTGAAATGGTTACTTTTTCTATTGCTATGGATTATAATGCCTCTTATTACCTGCAATTCTTGCCATATCTTTCCATAAATCCTTTTTAGAGAATTCACATAGTATGCTTAAGATCTTTGTCTTATTCTTTTAATATCTCTGGGGTACCAGTGTACCACTTGGGTTAACCACAAGTTCTATCTATACTTGGGAATATATACACATATATGTGTCTGTGTGCATGCATGTAAATATACATGTATGTATATATGCATGTATATATTTGCATTGTGGGTATATATAAACATGCATACATAATTATTACCATGCAACCAGTCTAACTCATTTATCTAGTAATTAATACAGAATCCATTCAGATTCCAGGTATACAGTTTACATAAATGTTCAGCATGGAATACTGATTATCTACCCCAAACCAGTAAGTTATTGTTAATATTTGAGACTTCAGTAGAGAGAACATAAGCTATCTAAGAAAACAGCAAGCCACTGTATTAATCATCCAGCAAGGGAGTCAAATTTGCTGAAGATGAAATCTACATTGGCCACTATGAGACTCCCTACTAAACCTCAGAGCTTAGGTCATATAAGTTTCTACAATGATGTCCTTGTTTGCCCCTAAAGGGATCTGAAACCTTCAAACACCAAAGCACTTTGCTATAAAACAGTAGTTACCATTCGGCTCTGGTCTTTATAGAGACTTTTATTAACTCTTCATTGGCTGCTTCCAATTTAATCTAGAGGATAAAGTACAACTTTAAAACGTGAAATGCATTATTTACATATTTGATTTCTAGCACATGTTCCATGAAATAGATCATTTTCAAGTCATTTTCAAATGAATTCATAGACGCAAAGGCTTAGAGTGCTGTTATCACAGAGTTCATTATTTACAAAGTGAAAAGGAAAATAAACCAAGTAATCCTATAAGGAAACATGATCTACCATATCCTTCTCCTAGCCCTGTTCCTGAATCCTTCCCAGGCCTTTGGGTTTGAACGGGGGGAATCCTAACTACAGTCACTGACTCTCTATAAATGGGAATAAGCAGAAGGGACATATGTTCCCAGTCATAGGCACATGGAGATGTGCTATAAAGTAGACTGGCTGCCCCAGTTTCACTTACTTCACCAAATCCATGGTTGCTAACTATTGCCAGTAATACTAAATCTCTTTTCTCTTTATGGCTCCAAGTCTGGTCCTGAATCCTGGGCACAAATGATGTTCTTGGCACTGTAGTTTCTGTCTCTGTGGTCAGTTCTGAGGAAGACCCAATCTAAGGCCAAACAAAGGAAGATATGAACACAAAGCATTCTGATCCACCCCTTATCTTGCCCCTGAACATATGAAAAGGAGAAAGGGGATAACTTGTACCAAGATTATCAGGAATTGCTCTCTCTCTCTCTCTCTTTCTCTCTCTCTCTCTCTCTCTCTCTCTCTCTCTCTCTCTCTCTCTGTCTCTCTGTCTCTCTGTCTCTCTGTCTCTGTGTCTCTATCTCTGTCTCTCTGTGTCTGTGTCTGTGTGTTTGTGTCTCTCTATATATATCTTTCTCTCCTCACCAAATAGAATTTGAATCTCAGTTTCCCTAACTGTCTCATGTCCCTTCCAGCTCTAAAATTCGGATCCTATTTATGCTTGTTTCCCAGATAGGTCCTTCAGCATTACATGTTCTTTCTCAAAAGCAACCTTCTGAATGCTCACATTTTATACTGTGCCTGCGTGAAAGATGTGTCTGTAGCCTAATAAAAATATATCAAATGATTTCAATGACATTGTCATCATCATTCCACATTTGGTGACTGTAAGCAGTAGAGCCAGCCAGGAATAGAACAGGGACAGGATTAGCCCCCTACTCAGGAGACTCACCAGGAAAATATGGCAGACAGACAGGATCTGGAGCCAAGTAAAAAAAAGTGGAATATACTTGGGGGAAAAGTATATTGTAGAGAGCCCAAATTATCCCGAGATTCCATCTTCGCTATTTGGAGGCCAATTTAGGTTTGGGGCCAACCTGGATGGCGCTGTGTGGGTGTCCTGAAAAACACGAATCTCAAGGAGGATTTTGAAGAAAAAAAAAGAGGGACGACAGTTAACAACTAATAACTAAAACGTCTATTGTGAAAAAACCTACATTCTTGTTTCACTGTGTATGTGTTTCTCTTTATCCTCACCAATCCAATCCACTTGCTAAAAAGAAAACACACACACACACATTGAAGGACCAGCATATTAATGTGTATGAGTCTATTACAAGGCAACCCCCAAAGCTGATTAAGGCCATACTCACATGAAAGGAGGAGGGAATGAAGCCTGTTTCACATATTGTCACAAAGCTGTAATGCTAGAATAAAGAGAAAGCAAATTCTCTACCAATTATGAAAATGTACAGGATTAAACCAATTGCTCGAGCAGACCTGACTAGCTGGGTCTGCATCTGCTCTCCAGCAGAGGCCAAATATATCTTGCTCTGGGTATTTAGGAAAAATAATTTCTAAAATATAAATGAGGACTATAAAATCATCATCTGATTACCAAATAGAAGCAGTAGGGATAGGGGAGGTAAGATGGATTCAGAAACCAAACTGTGTGACACTGTGAAGTTGGTAGGGGAGAAATCAACTGCCCCAACAAAAGGTCAGACAGATATTCTCATTAAGCCAATCAGCATCATGGGACAATGGAAAACATAGTGGATTGGCACCAAAAGACCTAGTTCTGATTCTGCTATCATCTAGCTATGTGACTTTGGGAAAGTCATTTACTCTCTCTAGCACTGGTTTTCCCTAGCAGTAAAATCAGTCAATCAACAAACATTTATTAAGTAGGTACTATGTACTGCCACAGTTGATAAAGACCTAAACTTGGGGCCAGAAAGATCCGAGTTCAAGACTCATATCTGACACACAACAGCTGTGTGACATCTGGACCATTCACTAAACTGAGTGCTCTAGGTAACTCCTTAACAATATAAGTTGCAAGGAAGAAGCTGATTTACATGGTGTAAAAGGAGTTTCCTCAGCTGGGAATTCCTTTATCAGTGAAATTATAATTCAGTCCCTAGACATAATGGTAGGTTAGACAGCCTTCTAAGGTCCCTTCCTTTCTAAATCAAGGGTAGTAAGATCTATGGCATGTCCATCTTATAGGAGGTATAGAGGGTGGAGCCAAGCACCAACAGCCAAAATTAGGAATATCTCTGAAAGACAAATACTTGCCTCGCCCAGGCAAAGTGGTCCACACAATCCAAACCTCTACCCAAACCCAGGTCTTTCATCATCTCTTTTCTGGAAGTCTGATGGCAGCTTCACCTTTTAGAACCAAAGCATCCAGTCTGGTACTGCCATCCTCAACTTCAGCACTCCTATGTGAAGTCAGTCAGACACAGAAGGCACCAAACCTGCAGGCTTAAGTCATAGAAGTATTCCAGTCAAGAGAGAAGAGGGAGCTCTGAGAAGTAAATGGCATGGCTAGCAAAGTAGACCCGTTTGCTTGTTCAGTTTTAATTTATTTCACAAAGGGATAGGAAAATGATTAGGGTCTAATTTGTGAGCAACTTCCTTGTTTTTACAGAGTACAGTTCATGTCTTTCTGTCTCTGTCTGTCCCTGTCTCTGTCTCTGTCTCTTTCTCTGTCTCTGTCTCTCTCTGTCTCTCTGTCTCTCTGTCTCTCTCTCTGTGTCTCTCTCCCTCCCCCTCTCTCCCCCCTCTCACTTTCCCTCTCTCTCGCCCTCTCTCTCTGACTCTCTGTCTTTCTCTCTCTCTCTCTGTCTCACTCACTCTCTCTCTCTCTCTTTCTCTCTCTCTCCCTCTCTGTCTCTCTGTCTGTCTGTCTCTCTGTCTGTCTGTCTGTCTGTCTGTCTGTCTGTCTCTCTTTCTTTCTCTCTCTCCTCTACCCACTTCCATCTCCTTTTTCTCTTCCTAGATGGTCTTTCTCTTCCTTAGCTTGAGAAATCACCCTTCCACCCCCATTCACCTGCCTGGCTACTTCAGTAATCTCCTAATTGCTCTTCCTGCCTCCATTCTCTCTGCATCCCAATCCATCCTCCACAAGTCTGTTAAAATCATCTACCTAACAGACAGATGGATGTTCCTCCCTGCTCAATAAACTCCATTTCCTCCCTGTCGCCTCTAGGATATAAACTAAATGCTTCCTAGAAGCTCTTTGCATCCTGCCTCCAACCTCTCTTTGTAGCCTCCTGCTTCATGACTCTCCTTTTGACACTAGCTTGATTGTTCTTGTTCTTCCTCACTCATGTCATTTCTCCTCCCACCTTTGCAAAGGCCACCCTCTGCATCCTCTCCTCTACCTCATGGAACCTCTTACTTCCTTCTAGATCCAGTTGAATCTCTACCTCCTATACAAACAAAGCCTTTTTTGATCTTCTCCCAGTTGCTAGTGACCCCATCCCTCAATTTACCCTGCATGTATTTCATATAAATGAACATCAGAATGTCCTTCATCTTATTAGTGGGTTGTCATGGCGAACTTGTGGAAAGACATGGGCATGAACCTCACAGGATGGCTTGGAAGGGTTATAGCCTTTATTGCTGAAAGAAGTAGCCACATGGATGAGATCCCAGATCTACTGGAGTGTCAGGAGCTGCTCTTCCTCTTCCTCCTCCTCCTCCTCCTCCTCCTCCTCTCCTTCTCCTTCTCCTTCTCCTTCTCCTCCTTCTCCTTCTCCTTCTCCTTCTCCTTCTCCTTCTCCTTCTCCTTCTCCTTCTCCTTCTCCTTCTCCTTCTCCTTCTTCTCCTTCTCCTTCTCCTTCTCCTTCTTCTTCTTCTTCTTCTTCTTCTTCTTCTTCTTCTTCTTCTTCTTCTTCTTCTTCTTCTTCTTCTTCTTCTTCTTCTTCTTCTTCTTCTTCTTCTTCTTCTTCTTCTTCTTCTTCTTCTTCTTCTTCTTCTTCTTCTTCTTCTTCTTCTTCTTCTTCTTCTTCTTCTTCTTCTTCCTGTCTTTTAGAGAGGACCAAATAAATGAATGTTGCCAGCCTTAATACTCCATCAATGTAAACTATTCTTATAGTCACTTCAATTTCATATTAGATCATGTGAATATTCCCACACTGAAGATGAAGCCACTGATTCAATACAGTGAATTGTCAAGTTTAATGTCCCAAATTTGATGAGTGGCAGAGCTAAGAATTTAACCAGGTATCCTAACACCTACTCTACCATACTGCCCCCCCCCCAATGAAAAGGCACATGCAAAGCAGAAGCGATCAGCTTTGTATTGGGTAAAATATCAGGGATGATTTTTTTTTCTTTCCAGGCACTCCAGACACTAAATGAGGAATTAGAGATTTGGGCCAAGATTTCACACTAGTTTACAATCTATGTCCTGATGGGAAATATTAAAACCCTTTCAGCACATCTGCAGAAAGCTTTACCTGCCAAGCACTAAAGAGGATTTTCAGGTATAAAAGGCTCACATGGAAGATTCGTGCCATATTCGGGGCCCTCCATATGCCCATGAATAGATTGCAATGGTGCCCTGAGCCTCCAAGTGATATTTCATTATTAACCTCTCCCTGTTGATAAAGGCAGGAGGGGATAACAAGTCATCAATAGCCAGACACTTTTTCCATGCCTGGAATATTACAAAATAGGCTGAAATGTTGAAAAAGAGATGATTAAGGGGAGAAAAGTAGTAAAACAGATGTTAGGTACAAAAATGAAATTTCTCATTGGATACAGTAATTATTGGACTCAGGAGAATTTGCTCGCATAATACTTCTTCCCCCTCAAAATCTTTTGATGTATTTTCTACCTGGTCATTGACTTCCTCCCACCCCCGATCCCCCCACCAAAAAAAGGTCCAATTTCCTTTGGGAGACATAAATTATTCTCTTTATTGCCATACTCTATAATACACTACATATCATTTTAAAGTCCATAGGCTTTAAGCAGACACTTATTCCAGTCTAAGCATTTAGCAAGTGTCACAATACCTTTCATGAACTTTAACAACAGCTTTAGGGGACTGAGTTGTGCTTCTACACCAAGAACTGGAATTGGACTCAAATATTACCACTTCTGGTTTTTTGGTTGAATGAAGTGTTCCTAAGAATAGATTCCCAACAGCTGTGTATCTCATGCCTAGCAATTATCCTATCCACAAACATTTATTAAACACCCACTTTGTAAAAGGTATTGGAGATAATAAAACAAAAGTAAATAACCATTTATCACACGTGTTATAATGAGGATTCCTTTTGTAACTTAGTTTGACTAGAGGTCACTAAAGTCTCACCTAAGTTTCAAATTCTATTTCTGTGAAAAATACATTAGATTGTGAACTCCTTGAAGGTAGGGAGGGGTCTTGCCTTGCTTTGTATACCCATTGCTTAGCACAGTGTAGGCTGATGGCTTGAAAATAGCCCTTCTCTCACAGAAAGATATCTTCTGATAGGACACGAATTCTTTTTTTTAATTGAAAATTTTTATTTATTTAATCAATTATTTAAGAATATTTTTCCATGGTTACATGATTCATGTCCTTTCCCTCACCCCCCCCCCCATAGCCAATGCACAATTCCACTGGGTTTTACTTTTGTCATTGATCAAGACCTATTCCCCTTTTATTGATAATTGCACTAGGGTGATCATTTAGAGTCTACATCCCCAATCACATCCCCATCATACCATATGATCAAGCAGTTGTTTTCCTTCTGTGTTTCTGCTCCCATGGTTCTTTCTCTGAATGTAGATAGTGTTCTTTCTCATAAGTCCCCCACGATTGTCCTGGATTGCTGCTAGTAGAGAAGTCCATTACAATCAATTGTGCCAAAGAGTATCAGACTCTTTGTACAATGTTCTCCTGGTTCTGCTCCTTTCACTCTGCACAATTCTGGAGGTCATTCCAGTTCACGTGGAATTCCTCCAGTTCATTATTAGGATGTGAATTCTTAACAGTAGATCCATGAACTTGAATGGGAAAAAATTATGTCTTTACTTTCATAGACTTCTAACTAAAATGTATCATTTCCTTCAACTATTTAAATATATAATTCTAAGGGATCCACAGTCTACCAAATGGATCCATGACACCAAAAATAGTCCTGAGCTAGGAAGATGCAGCAAGTAAATAGAAGATGATGTGAGGAGAAAGAAAAGACAGAGAGAGAAGAGAAGAAGGAAGAGAAGGGGGGAAAGGAAAAGGAAGAGAAAGAGGAGGAGCAGGAGAGAAGGAAAAAGAAGGGGAAAAAGAAGGAAGAAGAAGGAGGAGGAAGAGGAGGAGGCGGAAGAAAGAAGAAAGAAGATAGATGAGGGGAAGAGGAGGAGGAAAACAAGAGACAATGATGACCTCTCCTCCAGGTTGCTAAAACATTCCAGAAATGAGTTCCATTGGAGATTTTTGAGGACTCAAATTTTGAGTGCCCAGAAAATTAAATATAAAAGTAATAGCAGAATAATAACCAATACTGCATAATGATTTTCTGGTGGACTTTATTGGAGGAATCTCCTAATTAGGAGAAGGAAAAATTCTACTCTTCCAAGATGATGACATCACCACCCTGAATTATAGGGCTTCTTTTTGTGGTAAGAAATAGGAGAGGTAGAATAGCAGGGGATAGCATGATAGGTAGTTATGGTAACCAAATATTATTAATCACAGTCTTGGAACAAAAAAGAAATAGGGAATTAATGAACAAACATTTATGAAAGATATGCTATACATTAAGTACTGTCTGCTAGGCACCAGGCAGAAATAAAATAAATTCTACCCTCAACAAGGTTACATTATTTTGGGACCAGCTATATGTATATATATTATTATATATAAAATATATCTAAAAGATATCCTAGCAATGGAGGGGGATAAGACTAGCAGATAGTGGGATCAGAAAAAAATGTAATGTAAAAAAGTAACATAAGTCATCTTGAAGGAGACAAAGAGGTAGAAATGAAGGAGTATATTCTAAAAATTGTGGGGGAGGTAGGGTGAGCAACCAAGTAAGTAGAGTCCCCCTTGACTCTAGATAATTTGTCCTGGCTTACTAATTACTAACAATTGAACTGCAGCAGATAAACTCTTCTCTGCTAAGAGATAAAATTCTGAAATATTTAGGCTCCAAAAAACTAAAACTAGACTTGGTTGGGGGCGGCTACGTGGTTCAGTGGATTGAGAACCAGGCCCAGAGAAAGGAGGTCCTAGGTTCAAATCTGGTCTCAAATACCTTCTAGCTGTGTGATCCTGGGCAAGTCACTTAACCCTCATTGCCTAGCCCTTGCCATTCTTCTGCCAGTTCTAAGACAGAAGGTAAGGGTCATAAAAAAAAAAAAAAACCTAGACTTGGGGGAAAAATTAAGCAAGGTATTTCAAAACTCTATGTCCCTTGCCAATTTTTGTCTTTTTCACAATTATCTGGATATTTGCATCACCCATTTATTGTTCTGAAAAAAATGGAAAAGTGGGTAACTAGATGGCTTGGTGGCTAGATCACCAGACCTGGAGTCAATAAGATCTGAGTTCAAATGTGACCATAGGAACTTACTAGCTCTGTGACCCTGAGCAAGCCATTTAACACATTTTGTCTCAGTTCTTTCATCCTTAAAAATTGCTGGAGAAAGAAATAGCTAACCACTCGAGTATATTTGCCGAAAAACCCTAGATGGGATCCCAACTGAAACAAGTGAACAACAACAAAAAATGGAATGAAGTCTCCAAGGAGCCACAATTGTCCCTATCACTGGTGTTGTTCAAGCAAGAACACTTGGGAATATTGTATAAAAGGATCCTGTATTTATAGGGAAGTTGGATCAGATGATGTATGAGGTCCCTTCCAACTATAGCATTCTATGATTCTCTGTTGTTGGAGAGAAGGTTTTTACTCTTCTGGTGGGGGCAGGGGGGTTTGAGCTAAGAAATCTCTAGCTATGGAATCCCAAGGCTGGCTCGCCAAGGAGATTCTCCTCATCCTCCACAATGAAAGGCATGCCATATACTACACACACACACATACACACACACACACACACACACACACACACACTTCCCTTCTATTAATTCTGCCACAGTACTAATCTGATCTCAAAACTTTCCCTGATGTACTGTAGTTAACAAATTGGATGTTGACAAAGCACAATAATTTATCACCGGTATCTTAATGTATTTATTATTAAGCATTTTATTAACCTATACACTTCTTTGGCTGCACATCTTTAATGGGCTTATAGTAAGATTATTCATTTATCCCTGGGTGTGAAATAAGGCCCTCATAATTCATTTATGCCATTAACAGACATTAATTATTGGTATCAGGATCTCACTAATAGTGAGACCACTAATTGTGAAGATAAAATATATTCTCTTATACTTTACCATCTCACTGGCTATTTCTAATATCGGGATCATCCTAGGCATTCTTGCATTTGGGTAAATCTGCCATTTTATGAAGTTCATATTAGATTCTTAACATTAAATAAACTAGTTAGTAATGTAATTATAAATTTAAAAAGGAAAAGAGCAATCCAGTTTTAAGCAAATAGCTTTTTTCCTACTTCTGGGATTATGTGCAAAGACATTTCTTAAAGTGGTTTGTAGCATATATGCGATGCCAAAAATTGAACATCATTGTCTTCATCATCGTCGTTGTTGTCCTGAAAACTTAAGTGAATTTGGAAGAGATTTCACAATCCAAAATATTCATACTATTTAATTTATATGGAACCCAAAGCTTTCAAAGGAGAGAGACCTAAGAGAAGAGAACCAAATCACATGGAGACAGGATAAGGACAAGCATCCTTGTTTTCCTGTCCAAAACAGAACTCACTCTCTTTCTCCCTGCAACCTCCCTTGTCCCAAACTTCCTCATTCTTGTTGAGGGTCCCACAACCCTTCCACTTACCCAGGATTGCAACCCAAAATGCACTCTCTCCTCATGTCTTACTTTTGGAATCGATAGATTGGATAAAACACTGCTTAGTGCCATGTAGCAAGCCTTTTCCTAAGTGCTGGAAATACAAATAAATACAAGCAAGAAGAAGACAATCCCTTTCCTTGAGGAGCTGACATTCTAATGGGGAGAGCCAACAGATAAGACAGATAGGGAAAATGTATTGATTGATGTGAGCTCTTCTTCAAATAAAGGTTGCACAGAGGAACTCACCGACTGAAGGATGAAGTCACAGAACTAGAGGCATCTCCGCCATAACAAGCCGAATGGGAAAGAGGTGGATGGACCAGAGTCAGGAGCTCCTGAGCTGGATTTCAAGGGAACATTGATGATGAAGGTATTTCCTCAAACCAGAGTTCTGATAAGGAACTCACCAAACAAAATCTTCAGTTTCCTTCAACCCTGAACTCAAAAGTAGCCTTCTATAGACTCCTTTCTCATACCCCAGGCTATCTCCCATGTTATTGTTTAGGCATTTTTCAGTTGTATCTTGACTCTTTGTGATCCCATTTGGAGTTTTCTTGACAGAGATAATGGAGTGGCTTACCATTTCCTTCTCCAGATAATTTTACATGAGAAGAAACTAAGGCAAACAGGGTTAAGTGACTTGCCCAGAGTTATACAACTAGCAACTAACAAGTATCTAAGGCTGGACTTGAACTCAGGTCTTCCTAATTCCAAGCCCACATTTTATCCATTGTGCCACCTAACTGTTCCTATCTCCCATAATCATGCTTTCTTCATTATGGATTTATACATATAGACTTATGTATATATACATATAAATACATATAGACATATGTATACCATATTATCATCTCCATTCAAGCTCCTTAAAGTCAGGAAGTGTGACATTTCTTTGTTATTCCCAGCACTTAGCATATTGCCTCACATATAGTAAGAGCCTAAATGTTTGTTGATTGACTAAATGATTACTGAAGTTGTGCCAAGGATGCTTTCAATGAGCCTCTAAAACATCAGCTAATATTGTTCTTCATCTAGAGAAAAGAACATGGAATTTGAAAGATAATAACAGGATAACAATTTGTCCCACCATCACTTCTATTTTAATCTGACCAAAAATGAGAATAAGATGAAAATAATTATGATAAATAGCTTTATATTTTCAAAGCATTCTTATTTAATTAGAGAAAAGAGTTATTTTAGCCACCTTTGCACTTGTCCATAAAACACTTAGTATAAAAGAATGATAAATAAGAGCGTAATTTGTCCCAGGGCTATTTCTTCATGAATTTTATCAAATAAGATTAAAAGAATGATATTTATAATAATAATAATACGATATTTACATGGTGCTTTAAGGGTTGCAGCTCCACAACATATACAGGGCATTCCAAAATTCTTAGTGTAGTTTTAAACTATTAAAACTCAAAACATTATTATTTCATCTAAGGTTCATTAATATTTAAAGCTAAATTGTTTTATTTAAGCCCCAAACAAAGCCAACAAAATTCCTTTTATGGTAAAAATATGGTCTTGATATATAAACCAGAAAGAGACAAATTAGAGAAAGAAAACTATAAATCACTATTCCTAATGAAAACCAATAAATCAAGTATACAACATATAGAAATAAACAGTTGCAAATATAGTTAATGAACAATTAATTAATGAGTATCTATTATGTGTCAGATACCTT
The DNA here is from genome assembly GCF_027887165.1 of Monodelphis domestica. Classification (NCBI taxonomy): domain Eukaryota; kingdom Metazoa; phylum Chordata; class Mammalia; order Didelphimorphia; family Didelphidae; genus Monodelphis; species Monodelphis domestica. The sequence continues at coordinate 19,024,137 of NC_077234.1, forward strand.
GTTAAGCTAGGGGTTACAAAGAAAGGCAAAAATCAGAAAATTATAATCTAATCATGAAGCCAATATATAAATAATTAGGTTCAAACAAGATAAATAGAGAGAGGAAAAATCGGAGCTATCCTCAGAGGGAAGGCACAATGATTAGGGAAGACTGGGAAAGGCTTCTTATAAAAGATGAGACTTTAGTTGAAACTTAAGATAAATCAGGTAAGTGAGGAGGAAGAAATGAGAAAAACGAGAGTGAGTTTTCAGCATTGGGAACAGCCAGGGTAAATGCATAATGTTCAGCAAACCTGAAGACCACAACTACTTGAGAAAAGATTCACTATTTAACACAATATACTGGGAAAACTAGAAAGTAGTCTTGCAGAAATTAGATTTAGACTGAGATCTCATACCATATACCACAATATGCTTCAAATGAATATATAACCTACATATAAAAGGCCACATCATAAACAAGTTACAGAAGCAAGAAAAGAGCTTCCACAAGTATGGTTGGAAGAAGAGATAATGACCAGAGAAAGAACAGGGGAGATCACAGAACATAAAATAGATGGTTTTGATTGCATAAAATTGAAATGCCTTGGCCCAAACAAAATCAATGAAGCTAAAATTAGAAGGCAAACAGTTAACCAGGAAAATATGTTTATAGAATATTTCTCTGATATCCAAGTTATATAAGAAACTAATTCAAACATATAAGAATGGCAGTCATTCCCCAATAAGTAAATGATCAGAAGAAATGAACAATCAGTGCTTAAAAAAAGAAATCCAAACAATCTACAGACCATTTTTTTTAATGTTTAAAATCACTTTATTAGTTCCCCATATCTCAAAGTGTAGTGTGGGATCCCTGGGAATCTCCAAGATCTTTTCTAAGGGGTACAAGAGGTCAAAGCTATTTTCCTAATAATCCTGACATTTTAATTTCTAATCCTATTAATATTAATCAATGTAAACCACACAAACAAAAACTTTGGTGGTAAAGTCCTCAATACTTTTCAAAATTCAAAAGGAATTCTATAAAAAAAATTGAAAATCACCAAATTAGAAAAATATGAATTAAAATAACTCAGAGGATCCATCTCACACCTATCAGATTGGCAACAAGAAAACAAAAACAAAATGGATAATGACAATTGTTGGAAGGACTGCATGAAGACAGGTTTACTTTGCTTGGAGCTACTTCTTGGTCCACCTACTTCAGAAAGCAATTCACAACTATACCTAAAACTGCACATGTTCTTTGACCTAGGAATACCACTATTAGTTCTATACCCCCTAAGACATTAAAGGAAGAGGAAAGAGAATAAAAAATATTTATAGGTACACTTTTGTTGTAACATAGACCTGGAAACAAAGGGTGTCCATCATTGGGGAATGGACTTTTATTGAGCTATAAAGAAGAGGGCAATTTCAGAAAAACCTGGGAAGACATGAAAACTGAGGTAGAGAGAAATGAGCACAACCAAGAGAACAATTTACACTAACAACACTGTGAAAAAAATTTTTGGAAAGACTTAAGGATTCTGATCAATGCAATAACTAACCAAAATTACAGAAAATGAATTATTAAGTCTGCTACCTATTTCCTAACAGAGAAGTTATGGACCCAACGTGCAGAATGAAATATTTTGGGACACAGCCAAGTAATGGATTTGTTTTGCTTGACTATATGTATTTCTTATAAGAATTATATTTTTTTTTCTTTTTCACTTGAGAGGAGAGGAATGAGGGGTGTGGCAAGACAGTAGAGCCCCTGTATTTGAATTCTAACATGGTAGAAACAGCTATTCTTATAAAAAGGAGGATTATGGCACTGAAGAACACAACTATGGAGAAAGGATCCAGGTTAGAATGACTGTAACCAGAGGAGTTCTGTACTGAGGCAGAGAAAGAAAGGAAACATGCATTTATTAAGAGCCTGATACTGACCAGGCCATGTGCTAAACACTTTACAAACACTATGGAAGGTAGGTGATATTATCCCCATTTTATAGTTGGGAAAACTGAGTCAAACAGAGGTTAAGTCATACAAGGCCACATGGCCAGTAGCATCCAGATATATTTGAACTCTGGTCTTCCTGACTCCAATTCCAGGATTCTATTCCCTATGCTACCTACCTATTAAGTAAATGTAAATTGTGAAAGTTTTGAGAGACCAGTTCTTAAAGAATATGAAGGGAACAGATGTCATAGACACAACTTAGAACTTTATTATTCCCCTAAAAGGTAATCAAGATAGTATTGATAATTATTGATCCCCACACCTACTTTTCCACCTATATAAGAAACTTATAAGAATAAAAGGCATATACATTTAGGGGATTTTTATGAGGGCATTTAAAAAGAACAATAAGAATTTTTAAATAGCATTTCATGGCAACACACAATTAACTGAAAGATGTAGAAAAATCAGGAGTCCATTGTATATTTTGTTAACCATTAAAAGTACAGCTGAGCACCACAAATATGAAGGGCAGCCAGTGAAGAATGTCAGAATTACATTAGCTTCTTTGAAAGCTTTAGCAACAGAGCTTTTATTTATTTCAAAATTTTCTGATCATTAGTATCAAGTGAGGCATAAATTAGTAAGGTGATGTTTGTCCAAGGAGTTGGCCACTGTCATGGAGAAGGCCCAACGTAGAATCTAAATGAAAAAAGGATTCCCTGTAGGAGATGGTGAGGTCTTCCTCTTGGAGGTTGACATGACATGACATGACATGACATGACATGACATGACATCATCTCACACTCGAATACATTTCAGAGTTACCTAAGTGAGATCTATATTTACTCCAAAGAATTTGATCTAACTATTCATAGAACTACTTATTATAAGCCCCCTGAGGGCAGAAATCATGCTTTATTCATTTTAATTTTCCCATGACCTACTACCATAGTACTTTGCATATAGTAGATCCAAAAAAAAAAGATTTCCTTGCCTTTTTTTCAGATATCAGTATTTATCACTTTCAATAAATGACTTAACCACTCCTGGCCTCAGTTTCCTGAGGAGGTAGTGCTGAATGATCCATCTGTAAGGTCTATTCTAGATTTTTATTTATGACATTCTGATTATATGAATAAATGAAAGCAGGAAATGATGGGACCATTGATATCGGGGAATAGACCAGAATCATTCCCTTACAAGAGACAGTGAATAGAAATCTGGCCTGGAACTGAGGAAGCCATAGGTTCAAGTACAGCTGGACCAATGACTCAATCTCCCAGTGCTTGAAGACTATACCCTACAAAGGTACCAGTCTGAATGAGTAGAGGGAGTTTTCTACCTTGGAATTCTCCATAGGTCCAAGCTTCATCTCTCTCCCATTCCCTAACATTTCTCCTCAATAAACTGGTGCCTGAAATTCAGGATGTGCATCCAAAGTTCCACCCATTTACTCAGAAGATCGGAGTAAGTCAGACCTTCATCTGGTCAACTTGCTGCTAGTCTCAACCACCACCTCCTGTCTTTGCCATTGGCTCTTCTCCATATTTGGATTGCTTGGCTTCATCTCTAATTCTTGGAATCTCTCCCTATTCTCCTTCAAGACTCAAGTCCAATGACTCCTGCTGGAGACTTTGCCTGGACCTTTTATTTCCTAGTGCCATTACCTCCAATGAAGATGTCATCTCTGCCATTAGCATGTAAGTTCCTAGAGGGAAGGAATTCTTTAACTCTAGCCTTCGTTGGCCTCTGGATTACATAGCCTAGATTCTTAGTCAAGCATTGTGTGAATGATCTTTTCCACTTTGTGTTTGGTAGAAACAGTATCCTCCTAGTGGCTCATCCCCTAAAAGGAAGCTCTTATTCAACTCTAAATTCTGATTACTGAACAGAGGCATCCACAGACTCGCAGAGTGAGATTTCCCACCTCTTCCCTCCTTCTAAATCCCCAACCCCTCTGTGTTTGCTTTGAGTGGTTTGGCAGTTTTCATGAGTTTTCTGGAGAGGGGAGCTGAGATATTTGAGGTAGAAAGGAATGAGAAGAGTTGAAAGGCAATTGCTACTTAATGGCCGAACTCATCTTTGTTCCCTTCTCGCTCTTCCTGTCTCCAACACAAATAGCTATTACTTTTCCCAACCCCACAACTATAGAAGAGGGAGACCATTCTATAACTTTCAATTTCAACTAACCATTAGGCTCTGTTTCATAGGCTAGAGTTGTATTCCCCAAATTACATCACTTTGATTCCAACAATGTCCAGTTTCCTGCTTTCATCTTGTGGCCTTGGCTTTTCTGGACTGAATTATTATAAGAAAAAACAAGCACACACAAGTGTCTATGAAAGCTAATAGCCCTAGATTTGCAGTCAGTAGACGTCTAAGCTCAAATCCCAGAGACTGGGCATGGAGTAATGAAGCTAGCCTTGAAATCAGAAAGACCTAGATTTAAGTGGCACCTCTGATATGTCCTGGCTGTGTGACCCTGGCCAATTACTTAATCTCTCAGTGCTCTAGGCAGCTCTCTAAGACTGTACAGAAAAGATTCCAACCTGCATTAGCAGCAGAAATTCCCTTTAGCCATAAAAACACAAATCCAGTCTTTATCACAATCTCTATAACTATAATTCTAGGGAAATTATTTATCCTTTTAAACCCATTTTTAACCTTGTTAGTCTGCCTAACCTCAGTTTCCTCATTTGTAAAATTAGAATAATAATATTGGCCATTGACATTGATCAATACTATTAGCCTGGCACATGGCTTTCCTGTTTTCCTGCTCTATCCCACCACCTTGCATTTGTCAGTCTTTGCTTTTGAGAAATGGGTCTGAAGTTCCAACTTTGGGAGCCTCAGCTGTGAGGATGGGAACAATGAAAATGCTGAATATAGAAAACTATCAGTATTTTTCTAATTCAAAAATCTGAAGATGGCTTCTATTCTGCCATGGGCAGTAGCTATTTTCTTTCAAAGAGAATGAGGAGTGGGGCGCCCCAGTGCGAGGGCAGAGCCAGTTTCTGGTTGTGGTTGCTTTCCCTAACTGCCTTCTCTACCCGCATCCAGCCCAAACTGCAAATCCTCTAATCCAACTGGACTTCGAGTCCCTCCTCACTTTGGGGGTCAAGAACGAGCTCAGCCTTGATCATCTTAACCACGAGCACCAGAAACGTCAGATCCTGAGATCTCGGCTCTCTTGGGAGTCCCAATTTGCATTCACTGGAATCCAAAGACCTACGCAGCCCATCCATGAAGTCATACCTGTCTACACACTAGACAAGCCGGTGCCTTGGGCCCTTCAGCTCTGCTTCTCCGCCGCAGCGATCATCGGGGCTTAATGAACCGTTTTTATATTTCTCTGATGTCACTCTTTTTCCTCGGCTCTGCTCTACAGTACCTGGACTGTCCAGTAAAACCCATTATCTCTATTAGTCTGCCAATAGGAAATCAGTCGAATTGCTTGTTCCCTAATTGATAGAACACACTGGGCCTCTTCCTGATAGATTACCCCAGCCTAACAGCTCCAAGACTCATTCCCAAGTGGCCGACTACCGTCCAATCCAGGGCAATTGGTTTATACTTTCAGTAATAAATCCTAACCTATCAATATATAATAGCCTTTAATAATCAACAACTATAGACTCTGTCTGGGTTCAGAAGACCTCTGCCCTGCCAGCCATTTTTTATACCCCTATAATTAGCAGCGGCCAAAGGATATTTGTGCAACCCAGCACAATCCCGCTGCCTGCTCGAGACGGATAACAAATTGTGCATAAATCCAAACATGATTTAATTCGCTTGTCTAAGTGTAGATGTATAAATATATTTATGCACGTGGAATGTACAACAAATTAAAACAGTTCAGCTGACCCGAGAGCTGCGGTAAACAAAGGGCGGCGGAGCCTCGGAGAGGGGCGAGCCATGGTCTCGACGGACGGACGCGGGGCTCCATTTATCGGCTCAGCAAAGACGCCCTGCCGAAGGAGCTAATGCACATCATTTATTAAAGCCCGATCCATCCAAATGAGCATTCTGCAAGCGAATGACTATCTTGTCTCTCTCCATGAGCAGTCGCAGACCAGTGAGTGTCAGCTCACCGCTGGCTGGCGGCCAAAGGGCAGAGGGCTTCGAGTCAGCCTCTCACCAGGGCGAGGACCAGCGCCCCTGCAGCATGTGCCAAAGATGCCTTTATTGAGGGCCCTTCCCCCCGGGGGAGGGAGGGACCCCCTGCAGGAGACAGTGCCTGGATGTCGATTGACTGACTAGCCTCCTAGACACGAGCCGGAGGTGAGACGCAGGGAAGGTAAGAAGGACACAAGGACACTGAGGAGATGAGTGGAGAGGAAGGCAGGGCGTGTAAGAGTTTACTCCCATGTGCCAGCTGGAAGCTTCCTAGTTTAACTAATCATTCTTTCTCATTAGACACTCATCTCTGTTGTTTCTTTTTTTTTTAACCTCCACCTTCCATCTTAGAATCAATAGTGGGTATTGGTTCCAAGGCAGAAGAGTGGTCCGGGCTAGGCAATGGGGGTCAAGTGACTTTGAACTCAGGACCTCCCATCTCTTTGCCCAACTCTCAATGCACTGAGCCACCTAGCTGCCCTGTCTGTTCTTTCTAAGATGCTGAAAACATCCCATTTCAAGGAATCATTCTTTCTTATTATTGAAGGGTTTTGACTGTGTCCAGTTTGTTGAGATCCCATTTGAGTTTTTCTTGGCGAAGATACTGGAGGGTTTTCCATTTCCTTCTCCAACTTATTTTATATATGAGGAAACTGAGGCAAACAGGGTGAAGTGACTTGCTCAGGATCACACAACTAGCAAACAGCTGAGGCCGGATTTGAACTCATGAAGATGAATCTTATTGATTCCAAGCCCAGTGCTCTACCCCTGCACCACATGGCTGCCCCTAATCATTTTTTCTAAGTACATATTATTCTCTGTTATTTCTAAGTTTCTGAAAGTATAACCTGCCCCCTCTAATGTTAACTACCTGAGGTAAAGCCCCAATTGCCCAGTTAGAGTAGGTGCAATGAGTACACATTCTGCTTAATACAATGTCTGGCACATAGTAATAATTTAATAAGTTCTGAATTCAAATACTACTATGTGACCTGGGACAAGTACTTTAATCCATTTTGGGCTCAGTTTCAACATCCGTAAAATTAGATTCTATTTCTATATTGTCAAAATATTCCTGAAATTAATGAGTTATTGTTATGTATAGCTAGATATTTTATATATATATATATAATCTATAATAACATATAATAAGCTATCTTACTAAATAAGAAATGGGCTTTTTCTGTGTCCAGTGTGCCTGTAAAGTAAGGTAGCTCATGGAAAAGACATGTTAACTTTAGGAATATTTTGACGTATTATTTCACAAATTGATTCAACTTGGAGGAGGCATCCAGTGTTTGGAGCCATCTTAAGCTTTAAGCTCAGCTCCACTCCTTAATGCCGGTGTGACCTTGAACAAGTCACTGGATGCTGAAAATCAGTTTCCTCATCTGTAAAATGAAGGAGTTGGGCCGGAGGGTCCTTAAGACCCTCCACTTTTAAATCCATGATTCCAGGATCCCATGAAAAATCTGACAGAAATACAAAAGGAGTGTATCATTGCCTCTAACCGAGGGAGGGAGGAAGGAGAGAGAACTGCGCAGGAAGGAGGTGCTGCTAAAAACAAATCCCCTCAACGGCTCCACTGCGGACTCTACCAGCCATGACTAGACGAGCAGGGCTGGTCCGCCGACTCCTTCCTCAACATGAGATGCCAAGAAAAGGTGCTGGTGAGAGGGAGGAAGAAAACGTGCCCAAAACAAGGCAATGAGGCCATAAACGTAATGAGAGAACAGTCGGCCGCTCGGCAGCCTACCCACTTCCCAGTGTGTCCTTCTGAGCCAGCCAGTCGGGGGAATACAGCCGAGAACCTGCTATAAAACACATGTTTAATGGAGCCCGGGGCCAAGAAAAACACTGTATAATTGTAATAAGCAGCCTGGTGAGTAAAATGATATCTTTTAAAGGTTGAAATATAGAAGCTCTCAAAGCCGTGCCAGGCTGCTCCTTCAACTAGTGCTCTGGTAACGATTTCTTCACTTCACTTACAAAATGCATCTCGAAGGAGATTTGTTACAAATGGGGGCTCTGCCCGGGAAGGAAGCCGCTCTCTGCACGCGAGGCTGGCGCATTCATTCTCTGCTCCCACAGACCTGAGAGGACAAAGTGGAAATTGGGAGACGCCGTAGAGAAACACCAGCAACCGATTTTTTTGGAACTCTCTCATTGCTCAGGGTCACCATGCTTGAACAAGATTCAAATTTGGACAAAGTGGGACGCTCCCTTTGGGGGGATTCTTTTCCACAGAGGCATCCTGTGTTTACACACCAAATTTGTGGATTCATTTTATGGGGAACAAATAATTTTTCAAAGAAATAGGGCCTGGGGGCATCTAGGTGCCTCAGTGAACTGAGAGGTCCAGAAGTAGGAGATCCTGGGTTCAAATCTGGCCTTAGATACTTTATAACTGTGTGACTTTGAGCAAGTCACTTAACCTTCATTGCCTAGCTCTTACCACTCTTCTACCTTGGAACCAATACATAGCATTAATTCAAATATGAAAGGTAAGGGAAAAGAAGAAAGAAGGAAAGAAAGAAAGAAAGAAAGAAAGAAAGAAAGAAAGAAAGAAAGAAAGAAAGAAAGAAAGAAAGAAAGAAAGAAAGAAAGAAAGAAAGAAAGAAAGAAAGAAAGAAAGAAAGAAAGAAAGAAAGAAAGAAAGAAAGAAAGAAAGAAAGAAAGAAAGAAAGAAAGAAAGAAAGAAAGAAAGAGAGAGAGAGAGAGAAAGAGAGAAGGAAGGAAGGAAGGAAGGAAGGAAGGAAGGAAGGAAGGAAGGAAGGAAGGAAGGAAGGAAGGAAGGAAGGAAGGAAGGAAGGAAGGAAGGAAGGAAGGAAGGAAGGAAGGAAGGAAGGAAAGGAAGGAAAGGAAGGAAAGGAAGGAAAGGAAGGAAGGAAGGAAAGGCCTGAGGTCTAAGAGATCCTAACTGATCAAATTGAGTCTAACTTAGTATTGTGGGAATTCCCAGCTTTTTATTTGTTTGGGATCCTTTTGGCTGTCTGGGGTAACCTATGAACTCTTTGTCAGAATAATGTCTTAAATGAATAAAATCAAATACATAGGGCTATAAAAGAAGCCAGATATAATGAAATAGTTATTAAAATATGTATTTTAATTCCATGAGAAAAAATCCTGCATGAAAGATGTAGATTGTTCCAGATCTCCAAAGATCTCCTCTGATCTTCCATGGCTAAATGTTCAGAGACTCATGGAGTTCTACCCCTGACTTGACATATTCGTCCCTTTTGAACTTAAAGATAATTGAATGAGAGCTTGAAGGGACCACCAAAGCCATTGAGTACAACCCCTTCATTTTTACAGATGTGACTATTTTTTTTTAAAACCCTTACCCTCTGTCATAGAATCAATAATATTGGGTATTGGTTCCAGGGCAGAAGAGTGGTAAGGACTAGGCAATGAAGGTTGAGTGACTTGCCCAAAGCCACACAGCTAGGAAGTGTCTGAGACCAGATTTGAACCCAGGACTTCCTGTCCCTGGGCCTGACTCTCAATCCACTGAGCCACCCTGCTGCCCCCACAGATGTGACAATTGAGAGTTCTTGGAGGTTTAGTAACACACTCGTTACTGGATAAACAAGAAACTGAACTCTGAGACTCAGTTTCTTCATCTATAAAATGAGGAAGTTGGGCCAAATCCATTTTAGTTTTAACTCTAAAATTCTAGGATTCCATGAAAAGTTTACCAAAAATAATTTTTAAGTGTGAGCCGACTGGTAACCAATATCAGAGGCAACATTTGAACCCAAGACCTCCAACTCCAGAGCAAGTACCCTTTCCACTACTGAGAAACTTAACAATACAAAGGAACTGAAAAAAATTATGGAGTCTGCCTAATTCTGTCCTTTTGTCTTTCTAGTTCTGGAAACCTAGTACAATACTGGCCTAGCACATAGTAGGTGCTTATGAAATGTTTATTGATTGATTGATTGATTGATTCCACTTACCATACATTAAAAGGAGGAAAACTCTTTACCAGCATTAATGGGGGAAATTACTCTGCTTCTGATGAGACACCAATAAGAGAGACCATAAATTAATGATTAGTTACTTCAATATTTCAAGGATCCATGATGCCACCGGCAAGCACTTCCTCCATCATCCCCTCCTCTACCAAGCCTTAGGAGATGACTTCATGAGTTGCTAAGGCCAAAAATATGCATCAGCAGGTGGTCAACCTTGCCCAGACCAGCCTATTGGCATCGAACTATCAGGTCCTCCCATAATAGATGCTGAGTCAGAACCCAGGCATGAACTTGACTCTTTTTCCTGTTTGCTAGAACCAGCCAGAGATTGCCCTCCACCACCATCACAATGAGGCATCAGAAGACTTTAACAAAGAAAATTATTTTGCAAAGCTTAAAATGCGATACAAATGATCGATAGTGTTGTTATTGTTGCTAGTGTTGATTGGTAGGGGTAGGAAACATTCATTGTCAATGCAGATCATGTCTACGTATGTCATGTAAACATGAACCTACGATTCAGTCTTAGAGAGTCATCAGAAGCACCTAAGAAATCCAACAACTTTCCCTAGGGTCACACAGCCAGTAGAGTGCAGATTTTATTTAATCATTCTTTAGTCATGACTTATTTTTTTGTGATCCCATTTGGGGTTTTCTTGGCAAAGATACTGGACTGGTTTGCTGTTTCCTTCCATTTCCAGCTCATTTAACAGATAAGGAAACTGAGGCAAACAGTCAAATGAGTTGCCCAGGATCACACTAATAAGTATCTGAGGCTGGATTTGAACTCTGGTACTCCTGACTCCAGGGCTGGCATTCTATCCACTGCACTCTACAAAGGAAAGCCTTGAATCTGGGTCTTTTGGACTATAAAGTTGGTTCTCTGTCTGTTGAGCCATGCTTCCTGGGAAGCCTCTCCTTGTAACCAACAAATGGTAGTTGAGTACAAACCAATAGCTTATATTCCTGGGAGTTTATAGGTTGTCTTTAGTGTTTGCTTAAGTAAGAATTAAACCCATGTATGTCAATACACTCCTGTGGTCCTTGATTACCCCCAGGATCAGATATCATCATGGCTTGGCATTTAAAGGTCATCCCAACTGGCTCCAAGATACCTCTCCAGGTTTAGCCAATTGCACTCCCTTCACTTAGTCTGTAGTCTAGCCAAACTTGCCATTCCCCATTCCCTGCCTTCCCACTGGTGACATTCCCTCCATGCCTGGAATGAGATCCTTGCTCACCTCTTCCTCTCAGCCTCCTCTTTCCTCGAAAGCTCAGCTCCAATTGTTTCCTTCTATAGGAAGTGTTACCTTCTACCTTCTCTTCTTCCTGCCCCACAACTCCTCGTACCACTCTCCTCTTCCCTCCCCAAACTGGCTGGTGTTTCTTTTATAAAGGTCGTGTATGTGCTCAGGCATGTCCACACTGGCTCCCCAGGTGAAATGTAGACTTGAGAGCAGAGCCAGCTTCATTGTTGTCTTTCCATCCCCAGCTCCTACCACAACACCTTACACAGAGCAAATGTTTAATCCAATTTCATAGGTTGATTGATTGATCCCCGAATCTAGACCACTCTTCTTCTATGCTGCCTCCAGCACGATGGTTGTTATTGCTGATTCAGTTCTTAAATATTGATAGATGAAAAGGACTACAGCTCTCCGCTGGGTTGACCTTCCTTTTTTACAGATGAGGAAGCTGAGGCCAGAGAAGTGAGTTCAAGTTCCCAGAGTTAATGAGTAGTCGAACAGAGATGGGATTGGAACCAAGGCCTTTTGATTCAAACTGTCCTTGCCAGTACAAAAAGATGCTCCCCTAACTCACGTAGAACTACACTGTGAGAGGGAAACAACAACAATGTCTGAAGCAGAATAACAGTAACAGGTGGCATTTAAATAATGCCTACTCTGTGCCAGGTACTCTGCTAAGTGTTTTACCAATATTATTTCATATGATCCTCATAACAACTCTGGGAGGTAGGGGCAATTATTATTCCCATTTTGCATTTGAAAAAGTTGAGTCAGACAAAGATTAAGTGACTTGCCCAGAGTCACATAGCTGGGAAGTACCTGAGTCTAAATTTGCATTCTTCTAAACCCAGTACTCTATCTACTGCACCAACCTAACTGCCTTCAACACTGGGTTTCCCCACCAGGAAGAAAAGCAATACATGGCCGAGTTTGAAAGCCATTAATTACTTCGAGATCACTGTCATATATAACTACCTGGCTGCCCTTCATGGATCACTGATGGTCTTCAAACCACCCTTCGAGGGATATTTGCTTAAGTATATGTTAGATCTTCATCTTCTCCTTCCTCTTCTCACCTGCTATCCCTGGATGATCACAGATGAGCTCCCATCAAGCACTTGATGCATCAGCAAACCAACCTTCTTGTTGTTTCCCATTCCTGGCATTCTGGTTCCTACTTCTGTTCCTTAAAATGCACTCCATTTCTGCCTCTTGCATCGCCTAGTTCCCTCCCAGGAATAATTCAAGTGTTACCTCCCCGGAGTCCTTTCCTGACTTCCCCATTTGTTAATGTCTCCTAAATTCATGAATATTTATTTGACAAACAATGTATATTTGTTTAACTCTGAGTATGCTTTATTATCTCAAGAAATGGAAGCTCCTTGAGGGAAGGAAGGTCTTTGCTTGTGTTTTTGTACTCACTGCAACTAGCACAATGCCTGGCACACAGTAGGAACTTAATAAATATTTTTTTAATTCATTGAAAAGAAAAAATGTATAGTCATAAAACCATTAAGTGTTTTCCCTAAGGGGAGACAAAAAAAACCCCAAAGCTGGTCCACTCTCAGATTGATAAGCATATGACTTCCCAAGGTTAGGATAGAGAACAGTCTCAGCATCACTTCAAGCTCTGAACAAAGAGAACACAGAGAACTCTATGATAGCCATCACTTCTGTTTTCTGGGTCTGAGGAGGGGCAATGAAGAGGGAAGAGCTAAGAAAGGAAGGAAAGATAAGGAAAGGGGGACCATCTTTCAAATTAGTCAAAATAGATAGGATTTTGGAGACTGATCCTGATGTAGAGGAACACCTTCAAGAGAGCCACTTGAACAGGGCAAAAGAAGGACTTTTTGAGGCAATGTCATTAGCTCTTTGTGCTTCAGAGCCTATGAGGCAAGAATCAGATGGAAAACATTCTCTGAGAAAAGGAGTCTGTGTTAAGAGATAAGGAAGCCTCTCTAGCTGGGGCAGGAAGGTAGCCAAGAAGATCTTTTAACTGTCATCTTTGAATAGATTCTCCCAAAGCTTAGCTCAAAAGTTGCCTCCAAAATTAGGTCTTTCTCCATCTTCCCTAGCTGCTAGTGTGTCTCTAAGCCCCCCCCTCCCAATTACCATGTATTCGTTTTGCGTGTGTGTGTGTGTGTGTGTGTGTGTGTGTGTGTGTGTGTGTGTGTGTGTGTGTGTGTGTGGTCCTCCTCAATCGAATGATAGGTCCTAGAGGGCAGGTATTGTTTAATTTTGATCTTTGTATTCTTGGTGCATAATGAATTGGGAGGCGGGGGGCAGCTAGGTGGCTCAGTGAATCGAGAGCCAGGCCTAGAGACAGCAAATCTGGCCTCAAACACTTCTTAGCTGTGTGACCCTGGGCAAGTCACTTAACCCCCATTGGTGAGTCCTTATCACTCTTGTGTCTTGGAACCAATACATAAGATTGCTTCTAAGACAGAAGGTGTGAATCCTTTTATTCAGGAGATTCGAAAAGTTTATTTAATTAATTTAGAATATTTTTCCATGGTTGCATGATTCATGTTCTTTCTCTCCTCTCCTCCCTCCCACTCCTATAGCTAACATGCAATTTCACTGGGTTTTACATGTGTCATTGATCAAGATCTATTTCCATAATATTGAGAATTGTACTAGGGTGATCATTTAGAGTCTACATCCTCAATCGTATTCCCATCATCGCATGTGTTCAAGCAGATGTTATTCTTCTGTGTTTCCACTCCCACAGTTCTTTCTCTGAATGTGGATATCATTCTTTCTCATAAGTCTCTCAGAATTGTCCTGGATAAGAATATTTTTAAAAATAAATAGATGACTAGTGATTGATTGATCTTTTGTACATTTGTAACATCCCTGGTGTGACACTTTCTTACATCTGGGGACCTCAGAATAGCCACCCCAGATTCATTCGAAATGATAGCTCGAGCCCCCACCAATGTGGACACATGAGTTTGTTGCTAAAACATGTTTTCTTCTCTGGACTTTGCTACTTCCTACTGGTCTCAGCTGAATTGTGTTTTAGTAACTACTAGGCATTATTCCATGCTGCTATCTTCTGGACCACCCAGGCTACCTCAACCTCAGTTTTTTAGACTATAATGATTAGAGTATGTCCCTGATAAGAGCAGGCTGAAAGTTCTTTAGTCATAGCCACCCCACCCAGCTAATGAAAGTCTAGCAAAATATTTCCAGGACAAGATTAGGTCTTTCTTTTTGAACCCTTTGCCTGGGTAGAAATCAAAACCTTCTGCAATGAGAACTGTCTATCTTGGAGTTAGATCTTCTTAGTCCTCCCATGATCCTCTCTGACTTACAAATAAATTAATTTAAGCTAGAATAAAAATAAAATAAAAAGACAAGGACAGCATTCTCCCTCTTATTATGCCTAGATGTCAGCAGCAAAGCTTTCTTATTTGGCATTTTATTTTGGTCAGTAAAAAGCTCGAGCTCTTTATTCATGTAATTTTGTCTCTGCTCAAAATTTGATCGAAGGCAAACATCCTGGCTAAATCGAAGTAGTGACCAAGCCAACCTGCCTTGTTAAACACTACCTGGCAACAGAAAAGACTGAGAAGCAAGAGAACGAATGTTTTCATCTTCCTCCATGTCCTTCAATGTGATCTCATCCATGGGGACACTCTCTCCAATAATGCGCATCATAAGCTATCCATTCTTGCCCTAAACTATGCACCTATTATGGAGGGGAATGCATCAC
Organism: Monodelphis domestica; assembly: GCF_027887165.1. Classification (NCBI taxonomy): domain Eukaryota; kingdom Metazoa; phylum Chordata; class Mammalia; order Didelphimorphia; family Didelphidae; genus Monodelphis; species Monodelphis domestica. The sequence goes on from NC_077234.1 coordinate 19,039,149, forward strand.
CATGAGTTCACCACTGGCGTTCCTCAAGGAGCTATATGAATGCTAGCAATTAATAATAAGAATAAATAATAATAATATTGTTATTGTACCCCACTCTCTTCATGTGGCCAGTCCATCTTCTTTACTTACTAAAGTACATTTTAAATATATAAGTAAATTTAATAAATAAAAATATTATTACATTTTTTATGTCATCCTTTACTTTTCCTCTTCTCCTCAATTCCTTGTTTGTCAGGAGTCACAACCGATATTCACCCACCACACCTATTTTTGTCTCTCCTTCACCTCATCCTAAAATCCATCTTTACTCTCAAAGTCTGCCTCACCCATAGATCATCCTTCTTGACATCCTATCAATAGCATATTCCCACCATGGAGCTTTCCCATAACCCCAACCTGCTGCTTCTTTAGACTTGCCCCCATTTAACACACTTAATCTTTAATCTTATTCTGTCTTCTTTTGTACCTGGTCCAAAAGGGTCTTCATAATCTTAGCCCATAGTAAATCTGCCATTTAGATTTACCTCAGCAAATCAACCACATTGATGAGCATCTCCAACGGGCCACTGTATTGATACCAGATCCAACTTTGCTTTATTTTTCTCTCCCTCAGACCCATAATTATTTGTTGCCACATTACCCCACTCATCCATCCCCAACTTCCTGACTCTGGAAGCATAATCAAATTCATATCATGGAAACTACTGGAAAGGATGTCAGTACATTCCCCTATGACTCCACTCATCATCCCTGTCACTTTCCAAAACAAATCAAGCCTCTCTGACTATCTCTCATGTGGGGGAACAAAAAACTCATGGCCCATGGTCCTTGGGCCACTCTCCTGATCGTCTTGGTACCAGTCCTTTCTAAACAAGGATATGTGGCTTTCTGAGACCCTGTTCCTTCCTACACAAACAGCCTTGCTGCCACATAGAGCCAAATCTGTTTTCCTCACTGATATCTAAGGTTCTGCTCTTATCTTATCTTTTATCTTATCTGAGCCATGCTTCCCTAAGGGTCTTTGAAGATGAATCTGACTTTACCTTCTTAGAGGATCCCAAAAGAGATCTCTTTTTAGAATTGGATTCACCAGATAGCTCATTGGGAACATCCCTGTGGCTAGCAAAAGGAGAAGTGGTTAATCGAGTATCCTTTATCACCATAGATAGTCCAAGATGGGGTAATAGCTGTGCAAGAATGAGGAGAAGCTCAACCATTTGGTCTGCTTCCATCCTGAAGTCCTATGAGTGTCGAGAAAAGGACAACTGGCTCCTGAGTCTCGGTGTGGCTACTCCAGGAGAGGACCTATCCATAATTCTCCCAAGGATCAGAACTAGGAATGTCCATTTCCTTTCCCCTCAGGAATATATTTTGATGGCTTTCTAGGAACTAGGAAGAGTCCTCAGCCCAACAGTCTTGCTGGCTAGTTCAATCGAGGGATAAGGGGACAAGGAGGAGGGGGAGATGCCTATGGGCCTTCCCTCCAACTGCCACTGGAATTAGATCATGTTGCAGGCAAAAAGCATGTTAATCATTTCTTGCCAGTATTTTTTTAAGATCCTTAAAAAAAAACCCACCATAAAAATGACTCCCATGAAAATGCTAACAATATCTCAAAAGATGTTTTCGTTAAGTATCTGAAGTTATTTAATTTAGGGTTCCATCGAAAAAATATTTGAAACATAATAAAGATAATTGTATGTTCTACCTCCAAATGTAAGATAAACAATAGTGTGGTTTTGAAGAAGAAAAGAAAGAACCCAAGATTTGTCACAGTAAGCCTAAACATATGGGAATCGGAGGAGGGGAAAAAGCCCACACTTCAGAGTTTTCCAATCCTTTAAAACTGAAAAAATATGTATCCCTGCTTTCTGTATATGCACATAATGTAAAATTTCATCAGCCACAATATTTTAAAAGACAGGAATCATGAGATATATCACATCTAAATGGAAATATCATCTAAGGAAGGTACCATTTATCAACATCACTTTGAAATGCGGTGGATGATGTGATGGGATTATGTAGATCTCAAATATCTATGGGTGAATGAAATTGGGTAACCTTAGCAACCCCAGGTGCATTCCAGCAGCTATAAATCAAATGTCAGCACAATGAGCTATGCACAAAATAAAGAAATAATTCTTTGAAATATTCATACCAGTATGCAGTGTATTATTTTGTAAGTCTGTCCCTATTATGAATTTTTGAATCCAACTAAAAAAAGAAAGAAGCAGACACTACATTTACATAGCCCGCTCCCCCCCCCCATACGCCACCCCCTTCCCCACCAAACACAACTTGCTGCCACTCAGCAAATACTTAGACATGAGGCAGACCTGAGCTATGAACTAATGACCACAGTCGCTGCCAGAGCTTGTTTGTTAGGGGGGAAGGGAAGCTCATATCCAGGCTGTGGGCATGATGGTAACACGACCACTTTCCAACGGATTATTCCATTAAAAAGAAAAAGAACAAGAAAAAGGAGAAATAGAAAAAAAAACCACTAAATAAGATATGAGAAATTTGGTAAAAGTTTCATGTTTCAGTGACTGCTTTTGTGGGTGGAAGTAATATATTCAATTTTTCATCCTAATAGTATCAAATAGACCTGAAACTGGCAGGCATTTGCCCCCACCAAAAAAACGATGCCAACTCATGCCAGGAGGGAAAGAAACTATTCTCTGAGTTACAGATGCTGACATTTTGCTGGCACCACAAAACCCCAACATCCAGCCCTGAACCTAGCTAGACATTAATATCATTTATACGTAAGCTTCTTTCTTTGCTAATTTTTTCTTAGTTTAAGAGGTGATATTTGTTTTCATATATACAGTAATATATATATACATATATATAATCTTCTCTCATTCTCTCTCCTTTTTTTTTTGGCCAGAACTTCATTTTAAAATTATGATTTCTGCCCTTCCTCCTGCAGATTACAGGCTGAGCCCTGTTGTCTATCTGAGAATGGATCCCCAGTACCATCCGATGCTAAGTGCCCACACGTAAGGTAGAATGTAAACTAAAACTAAATATATGTAAATATGCTGATGCTATGGAAAAAAAAGTTCCATCGTACCATAGTGCAAGGTTGGGAATGAGAAAAATATCTAGTTCTTTGAAAGTAAGAGAGTTAAAGGAAAATATACACAGCTTGAAATAGCTCAAGCAAGCCTCCCAGAAATCTATACCATCAGTATGAGAAGCTTAAATCAAGGCTTTTGTTCCTGTTGCTTTTTTTTTTAACTACCAATAACCCAGAGATGATTTGACTAAGTATTTGTTGTATTTTTCTAAAGACTAGTAAACCAACTCAACTCGGAATTTAACAATCAGATCTAACAAAAATAGCTCCGTTTGTTTATCCGAAATTACACACATACATACACACGTATCTCCTCCCAAATTACTTTCCACTTCAAACTGTATTAATTGCTCAGGACCTATAGCACATGCTTCAATGAAAATAAATTACTTTATTTCTATTACACCGCTAATGGCTGTGTAACTTAATTTCATTAGCTCGAACCTGTTGAGAGGATTCAGATTTCCATAGCAGGACACACTTGAAATGAAAAGATGCTTTCGATTCTCAATTAATGGAATCGTCCCCTTTCAACTGAAATGAATGTTATTGAAACCAATTAGCAGAGACTGGAAAATCTCTCATTAACGAGGGGAGTGTGGGTGAGTAAACAGCAATGAAAAGATGAAATTAGAGGAGAGCCTCTTCTTGTTGGCCTGAATAATTACATGCTTAGTTGCCTAATTGTCTGGTGAAAGGCACGCCGGTGATAGTAACAGATTGCCATGTTCATTAGGCAGCGAAAGGCCACCTGCTGTTGGGCCTCATTTTCTTGCCGTCTATATACACGTGTCGATCCCCAGGGACGGGTTTTTGGACACAATACTAGCTGTGAAAAGCAAATGAGCATGCCAATATGCTGAGATATTGTGTCCTTTATGGCAAGATACAGAAGCTTAATATGTCAAGTATAATGAATAAAACCAACAGCGATAACGAAGTTTACGAGGAAACTGACCTTCTCGCCAGTCCCCGCCGTCACCCTCAAAAGTAGGGGAGAGATGGGCCCTTCGATACAGATGTTCCTCTCTGGCCTGAACTGCTCCAAATTATATAGGACAAAAGATAGATTACAACTGTTATGGCGCAGCAATTTTTTAGACAATAGTGGAATGAAAGCATACAATGTAACTGTTAAAACTAGAAACAGAAGAGTTGGGGAGGGATACCCTTATTCCTATCTCCACCACTGTAGAAAGAGAGATCAAAGAACGAAGAGCCCCATTGGGGTGTGAGCCTGTCAAATTTCCCCCCTCCTTACATTCTTCCTTCGGAAATAATTGTTTGCATTTCTTCTCACCAACCAACATTTTCTATTAGCAGAGAGCGAGACCCCACTGGTGATTTTTCTCCTTGGCGGATGCCATAATTATCAACATGTACCAATCCCTTCTCTCCATCTTCAAATGGAAGAATGGAAGTCATGAACACAAGAGGGGTTCTTTTTGTTGATTCTGTTTGTTTTGGATTTTGGTGATTTCATGTTAAACATCAACTATTCCCTGGAAGTGTTCATGTATGTACATACCGTCACCTCGGTGTCATGACAGAGTGTTGGTTTTGGAGACACAAAGATCTGAGTCCAAATCCTGCCTCTGATGTTTATGAGCTGGACGAGTCACCTGAACAAATCATTTCACCTCTGACAATCTCAGTTCCTCATCTGTAAAATGGGGACAATCATAATACCTACTCCATAAGCTGTTATCAGGACCAAATGAGATGCAAAGTACAATGAGAACCTTTAAGCTCTCTCTGAATGCTAGATAGCAATTATGTCGTCTCCCCCTGTACCGTGCAAATACATTTTTGTCTTCCAATTCCCAGAAACTGCCCATTGAAGGTCCTTTACCAATGCTTGTTGGATGACCAATATGGAAGCGTGTTTCACATGATAGCACGTAGAGCCCAGATCAAATTGCTTACCATCTCCGAGAGGGAGGAGGGAAGGGAGGGAAGGAGATGGTTTGGATCTTATAATTTTGGAAAACATGTGAAAATTATTATTACATGAAATTGGGAAAATGAACTCTTTGTTGATCAATTGATTTGATAGAGCTTTGAAAGCTGAAAAGTCCCTTCCTTTACATACTTTCTCTCATTTAAACCTAACATTCACTTGGACCTCTAAATTCTTCAAGTATAATTAGAGCCATTTTTGGTAAAATGAAAAATAACTGAGGCTCAGAGGTGAAGAGACTTGTCCATGGTCACACAATTAGAAAGCATCAGAGGTTCTATCTGATCCAAAAGTCTTCCTGGCCCCAAACCCAGGGCTTTTTCTTCTAGGACACACATCAAGGGCATAGAATTGGGAGAGCCACAAAAGCCTGAGCCCCTGTGTGTTAGCCAAACAGATATTTCTCCATAATGGATTTAGGGAAGCAGGTATGAACAATGCTCAGATCTTGGGCAGGGCAGTTATGCCTTTTTCAGATGGATTAAAATTTTAGAGCTGGAAGAGACCTCAGAAATCATGGAGATTTAAAGCTGAAGGAGCCCTTAGAAGCTCTCTAGTCTACCTTTTCAGTTTATTGTTAAGGAAACTGAGCCCCAAAGAGATTGCACAAGGAGCAGAAAGGTTTTACCTCAAGACTTTAAATCCCTGCAGGGCAGCTAGGGAGCTCAGAGAACTGAGAGTCAGACCTGGAGGCTTGGGGTCCTGGGTTCAGAATTGAACTCAGATACTTCCTAGCTATGTGACCCTGGGCAAGTCACTTCACCCCTATTGCTTAGCTCTTACCACTCTTCTGTCTTGGAACCAATACCCAATATTGATTCTAAGATGAAGGAAAGGGTTTAAAAAAAAAAGAATTCAAATCCCATGTTCATACTGTGACAGAGGCTGACACTAAAGAAAAAGTGCCAGGCTGAAGAGTGTGTGTATCTGATCACCTCATCAGGTGAAGACATTCAGAAAAGTCAAGCTGTTTTCCCATGGCCACACAGCTAAGTAGAAGCAAGGCAGGACGAGAAACGAAGCCCTCTGATTTCCCATCTAATACTCTGGGACAGCTCTATCAGGCAATGAAATAATATTTAATGAGAGCCTACGATACGGTCTGGATGTTAGGCACTGATGCAGTAAAGAAGCTTCTATTATGGTCTCTGCCTTTCAGGACCCTTCAGCTTACCGCAAGAAGCAAAGCGTACAGCATGAGAGCAATCCAATGAGATGATACCTGTAAAGTACTTTGTAAATCTGAAAGCATAATAGAATATCAGTTATGATCATTATAACAATAACAACTAATAATGAAACATTTTGGCTGCTCAAACAGTACAGAGGATGAGTAAATGAAGAGAAAATACTGCAATATAAGACAATAATCATGTCCTTTGGCTTGTTTCTCTTACCCATGGTTCTCCACCCTAGGTTGCTGAACAATAATAATAATTAGCTAAAGGCTAATTGATAAGCTCTCTCTTGTGAGCATTTTTGTCTAACAAAATATTAAATATAGGAGAAACCTCATTTCATTCAATTTAAAGAAAGAACTCATACTGAAGACAATAAATAATGAAAAAGCTTTTCTTCCCTCTCCTATAAGCCTCACATTCCCCCAAGAATCTATATGTCCTCCAGACATAGCAATAATATGAGGGTTATCTTTTTTTTTTCCTAAAAGGAGAAATTACTCAGATAAAAAAAGGAGCCTACCCTTTCAATGGAATCCATATCCCTGAGGGAATGATGTGGTCCTTCAGACTTTTAGCATTACTGTGTCTTCCTTTCTTCCCAGCCCCATCTCTGCTACAAGTGGGAAGCATACAAGAACTCTAGAACATCAGTCCTGAATTCCCCCAACCTACGCAGTCCGCATAGCTCACAGTACCAAGGAAGGGCAAGATCTGCGTTTTCCATCCACATCATATATCTGGCCTTTGTTACTCATCAACTCCAGTTGCCATTTGATCCAGGAATCCTGCCCCTGTGCTCTGCCAAAGCACAACTCTGCTGATACAAGAATTCCTCTGCTGCAGATAATTCCCCGAAGCACATTATTCCCTGGAAAGGTCCCTTTACCACTGTGTAGACTTCCATACAAGGAATGGAAATAATATATCCTACTGACTTCTTTCTAATATCCTTGCCCTGGTTCCCTCAGCTTCCTTTTAAAGATCACACATGAAATGGCCAAGAATCAATCAGTCAACCAACAATTACCTAGCACAAGTCAAAGAATCCATGTCTTGTTGTGGGAATTTTGTATTTTTTAGGTTATGTCACCAAAATGAAAAAAAAAATCTTATCAAAGGGGCAATAATAAACCAGGGCAGTGTCAGAGGACACAAAGATCATCTGATCTTTATCCAGGTTTTATCTAACCTACTCAAATGTAAGTTATATGAGGGCAGAGACAGATACTGCACTAGTCTTCTTTGTATCCCTTCTGAATTACAGCAGTGTTAGAAAGTTTCTCATCTAAACTCTTTACTTAACAAAAGAGAAAAACATGCCTGTGTGTGTGTGTGTGTGTGTGTGTGTGTGTGTGTGTGTGTGTGTGTTTGGAAAGCCAATTGTTAAATATTTACTTGGACATACCCCTGAATGTAAAATAAAGTATGATCACACACACACACTCACACACTCGCACACACCCTCCTTTTACTGAAGACCCAAAATGAAGTGATTTATACAAGATTCCCCAATAGGTAATAAATGCAAGAATCCAGATTCCCCTACACACACACATTATTCCAAGTCCTTTATCCATTATGAAGTAGTTAGTGAGGATGAGAAACTGAAATTTCTAATTCTTGTTCCAAAGTACTCCCAACTACGCCATCATTATTAGTGTAAATAAAGGCATTTTTTTTTTAAGTGGAGCTAAAGCTCGTGGTAGAGAAGGGCATTAGAGAGATGAGAAGAATGACAGAAGTAAGGATGAGACTCTACAACCAAACAGTCTGTGGGATTGGTGCAAACAGGGAGAGCTGATCAAATTTGGAAACTGTCATACTGTGGCAGCTGATGTATACCTAGTTTTATGCCTGTAAAATAGATTTTAATCGTTCGGCCTCGTCCCCCAGCCTCTTCCCCTCAATTGCGACTATCTTTTCTGAGATGGGGAGGGTCATTAAAAAACAGAGGCAATTCACATTCCCAGAAACAATGATTTCGTGAGCCTGGTTATGTTTTTAATGAAGTTCTCAAATTCTCCCCCTTCAAATCTGGGTTTTGGTTTGTGCAGCAGAAATAGATGGGAGTCGACAGCCCTATTACCCAGGTTCCCAAGGAAGGAACAAATTGACAAGAGATGGGAAAAGGCAGCAATTTCTTGGCCTACCAGCCCTGGAAAGGCTGAAATGTAAGAATCAAAGTCAACTAACTCTGGAATGTTTCTGGGTATCAGCCTTATCCAGGCTGGGAGAAGGGATGGTATCCAAAACAATTAGCTTTGGGGAATCGTTCAGAAATGCAAGGCATTTGGGGGAGGGGAGGGGAAATGCAGAGGCTACTGCTGCTGCTATTAAATTATGTAAAGAGAATTTATGCGCCAAATGACCCAGGCTCATTGATCTTGACAGGGGTAATTTTTACATAAGAATTAACTATTTCTCTAATGCATTAGGCATAAACTTCCATGACAGGGTTTTTGTTCCAGGCCTTTAATTGAACAAACAGATTGAACTAGGAGATGCAGGAAACGTGGCTCCTGCTACATCCAAAACTCCTTCTTGGGTTCTTGGTATTGAGAATAGAGAAGTAACAAAAAAGGATGAAGCCACCTGAATGTGGCCATTAGAAACTAACAGCCTGAGCTGGGAATCATAGCAGCATCAGACATTTAGAGCTGGGAGGGAGACTTAGATTCAGCAGAAACGAAGATGCTCGAAGGAAAGGAATTTCATTTTTGTCTCGGTATCCTAGCCCTCTGAGCCTCACTTCCTTCATCTGTAAAATGGAGATAATAATCCTGCGCTAACCACTGTACCCTGAGGAAAAGGCTACAGCACTAGGAACTATCATTTCCTAATGGTGGGAAAGGACAACTAGGTGACTCGGTGGATAGAACACTGGGCATGGAGTCAGGAAAACTCATCTTCCTGAGTTCACATCTGGCCTCAGACACTTACTGACTGTGTGACCCTGGGTAAGTCATTTAACTCTATTTGCCTCCATTTCCTCATCTGTAAAATGAGCTGGAAAAAGGAAATGGCAAACTGCTCCAGTATCTCTGCCAAGAAAACTCCAAATGGGGCCAGGCACAGTCAATCTCAACTGAAATGACTGGACAACAACAATGGAGGGAAGATCTCCTTACCTCGAACTCCTTAAATAAATAACTCCTTGACTTGAAGGTCATTTGAGTACTTCTTTTTAGCTATGGTTACAACTGTCCTTTCAGACTAATTCATCAACTGTGTCAACTTTGATACTCATAGGGTCTATCCTTTAGATGAGGCACAAAAAACCCTGAAATTAAACTCTGCTGGGGGTTTTTTCATGGATCAATTTGAATTTAATACCATAAGCTTTAGTAGTAGAGTTTATAAGAGTTTCTGTACCTAAATCCTAAGGCTATAGGCTGGTTCTATCTTCCTTTTTATTTTTAAAACCAATTTATTTATTGGTTTGGTTACATTAAAACTTCTGTGTAACTCCTCTTGCTGAACAAAAGAAAGCATCAACAGACCCCAGAAAATGTGTGTGTGTGTGTGTATATAAATATATATATATATGATTTTTTCACCATTCTATTTATCAATTCTTTCTCTGGAGGTGAACGAGTTATTCTTCCAACTTGTGTAGCTGCATTTAATATTTCCTTGCTTCTACTCTTTTTGCTTTTCATAATTTCTTGTAGGCCTTCTCATGTTGCTTTTTTAAATTAACAAGCTCAAAAAATTTAATTGTTTGATTGGCTGATTAATCAACCTGTTCATCATTTCTTATGGCACAGCAGTATTCCACCACTATCATATAGCCCTGGTTGATGGGCATCCCCTCAAATTCCAGTTCTTGATTCTGCTACTTAAACCTATGTGACCTTGGACAAGTCACTCCTTGGTACTTCCATTTCCTCTTCTAGCAGATGAGGAAATTAGACTAAACAGATGTTCTCTAAGGTCCTTTTCCAGCTTTGAATCCTTTGATGTGCTTTTTATCTGGGTATTTCTGTATTCTGAAACTCTACAGTATTTAAAGGGATATAAGGAAGACCTGTGTCTACAGAAACACTGACAACTAAATTCCAAATGGTAGAACATTTTTAATGTCTTATACTGAACTGTGCCAGTTGGTTAAAGTAGAATGTGTGCTATGCTAGACCTTGAGTCAGGAAGAGCCGAGATTCATTTACTAGTTGTGCGACCTAGGGCAAGACACTTTAAGCTCTATCCACCTCAGTTTCCTCAACTGCAAAATGGGCACTAGAGAAGGGTTATTGTGAGGATAAAGACAACAATATTTATAAAGTGCTCTGCAAACCTTAAAGCATCATAGAAATGGTAGGTATGACTAAGGCACACTTTTCTGTGTCGATATATACACACATAAATTGCGAGGGGCCAATGAAAGGCTGCCCTTGGGCTACCACAAACTTAATTTCTCTTTGCTTCCCAGGCAGTAAACTCCTCCAGGAAGGCTCTGGCATTAAAGTACAGGAGCAATGGCCTGTCTTGAGTAGCGCCAGTCTTTTCCCATTCTTCAATCACTCAGGCGCTAATGACAAAGTAAAAACCTTGCCGATTTGAAGTCAAATTGGGACTGGCTGGCTCGTAATTAAATCGGGCTAAGATTAACTCGAACTGATTAAGTCTCATCCTAATCTCTATTTAGCAGTTAACTCTGATCACTTCCAGGCTCCTAGTGAAATGATTTACAGGTGCAGCAGAGACATTTCCTCTTACCCTGGGCAAGAGATCCGTAAAAACTGACAGCGAGAAAACCATCGTTGTCATTCCCCTCCAAGCACATTTTATGGCTTCAGCCCAACTAAGCCTCCAAAGTCCCCCAGTGATTTCAGCGAAGGTCCAAGTGTTTAATTAATGCAATTGACTAAACGAATTACCCAGCTCCATTTTTATAACAGATTGGGCTAGTTGATTAGATAGAGTTTACTCTTTTCCTAATAGTCTAATCTAATTGATAAGTGACTATTAGTGCTTATTTGGGACAGATAAACCTACTGAGATTCCCCCGCTCCAGATTCAGTAGCATATTGAGAGTTTCAATGTAACTCATGCCATATTTATAACATAATTAAAGCTTTACTGAGCCAGGAGAACGAATGATTATAGACACCAAAAATCAGAGCTAGGCGATACTTTCAAAGTAAACTAATGCCCTGGATGGTATCTTCTTGATTTCATTTAGAATAATTCCATTATAAATATATAATGTGTACATGTGCATCCGCATAGATAGGAATATATAAATGCATGCCTCCATATCTACATGTGTATATGTATATGCTTATACACACACATATGGGCAACTAGGTGGCTTAGTAGCGAGAGCTCACAGCCTGGAGTCAGGAGGACATGAGTTCATATGTGACCTCAGATACTAGTTGTGTGACCCTGAACAAGTCACTTAACCCTGTTTGCCTCAGTTTCCTCATCTGTAAAATGAGCTGGAGAAGAAAATGGCAATTCCAAATGGTAGAACATTTTTTAAAGTCTTATATTGTACTGTGCCAATTGTTTAAAGTAGTATGTGTGCTATGCTAGACCTTGAATCAGGAAGACCCGAGATTCATTTCCAGCATGTTTGCAAGGAAAACCCCAAATGGGGTCAAAGAGTCTGAAATAACTGAACAATACACATATATATATATACATATATGAATGCACATACCCACACCCACACACATATATATACACACATATAACAGAATTATTCTAAATGAAATCAAGAAGAATCCATCATATATTTACATATGTAAAATTTGTGTGTACATATGTGTGTGTGTGTGTGTGTATGTGAGAGAGAGAGAGTGACTGGACTTGTCTTCCCTCACTACAGGAAACTCCCTTTACCAATACAGATCATTACATCCTCTGGAGTCTCAGGAAATTGCCTGAGCCAGGATCACTGAGCAATTGACTTACTCAGGGATGGCTACATCCAGTACGTGTTTGAGGCAGGCCTTGAACCCAAGACTTTCTAAGTCCAAAACTGGCTTGTTAGCCACCGAACCAATTTTCCTCTTCTTCAAAGATATATGAACAACGTACTCAATGTCACAAAGCTATTGATAAAGACAAGGTTCGAACCCAGGAATTCCTGGCTTCAAGACTGTCTCTCTGTCAATGAGACCTTTCCTTTCACATATTCATTCATTCATTTAGCATGTGTGAGAGAGAAAGATAGACAGAGACAGAGAGACAGAGATAAGACACAGAAATAGAGACAGAGACAGAGATAGACTCACAGCCACAAGATATACATCCTTACAACTGAATGATTCCACCAAGCCAAGATGCTAAAATATATCCTTACTAAAAAGATAACAAATAAAAGACTTGACAGGTACTATTTTTTTTAAACCCTTACCTTCCATCTTGGAGTCAATACTGTGTATTGGCTCCAAGGCAGAAGAGTGGTCAGGGCTAGGCAATGGGGGTCAAGTGACTTGCCCAGGATCACACAGCTGGGAAGTGTCTGAGGCCAGATTTGAACCTAGGATCTCCCGTCTCTAGGACTGACAGGTACTATTTTGAATACAAAAATATGGTGGCAATTGGGCCTGTGAGAACCATAGAGAATGGACAAACATTGCTCCTTAGTAAGTTCTTGGTTCTGTCAAGGTCTGTGGTTCTTTACCCAAAAGAAGGGCATTTAAGAACCCCCTTTCTCTGTGCTAGAACAAAGCTCGAAGTACCAAGATCCATGTCCAACTATAGCTGCATCTCCTCTCATAAAGTCCCAGCTCTTTAACCAGGAAATGTTCAGATGAAACCAGAAACACTCAAATAAAATCAGAACTCAAAAATATTCTCGAATTCTCTTTAGGAGACGCTCCTCTTGAAGTAGCATCGGCATACTTGGCCCACCATGGTTTTCCAGCTCAGGAAAGCATTTTCCTTCACAGGCCAAGTATATGATGATACTGAGTCCAGGTGAAAAGGACAGGGATGAGGACTTCTTGACAGGAGCCCTCTTGCCTGGGAATTGCATCTGTCAACTGGACAATGGATTGGAAAAGTAATCCAACTTTAAAAAAGAAAATAGCCTCTCTTTGACAGGAAGCATTTTAAATGCTTGAAATTTAAGAGCCTGGTTTTTATTTTTGTTTTGTGATTTTCCGCCAAACTGGGGATAAGCAGCTGTGGTCTGTCAGGGACAGCGGTGCTACCAGACAAAGAGATAGATTTTCTTTTCTTTTTTTTTTTTAAGCAGCTGTAGAATAAACAATCAAAGGGAGGTTATGCGCTCATTTTCCAGAAGGTGGAATTCTCTCTTTCATCAGCAATTCCCATCAGTTAGCCAAAAGGCAGCATCAACCTCAGTTGTCAAAGAAGCTGCCTAGTTACCCTCCTGCACACACACATGTGCACACACACACACACACACGCACATATGCACACACACACATACACACAAAGGTAGAAGCAGCTAATGAGGGTGGGAGAGAAAATAATTGCCATGTAAGTAATTATAATCTGTCATCACACTTTCCTTGAAGCTGAAAATGGCTTTCTGTAAGGGTTATGCATCAAAGCTGTAAATATTTTAGCAAAGTGCTAGGGAAAACAAGAACCAGATTCCAAATTTCAGGACACAGAACCATTTCAAATGTAAAAAGAATTGCCAAAGAGATCAACTCAGTTGTTTGTTCATCAATCAACAAACATTGTTTAAATGACATGTTATTTGTAACCTTCTGATTTTACATCAGCTACATTTCTCCCAGAATCCTTCCTTTCACCCTCCAAGAGAGCCATCCAACATAACAAAGAATATTTTTAAAGAAAAAGATTAAAAAAGAGAAACAAAGAGGTAAAATAGCTTAATATCTTGAAAATATCTGCAGTCTTTTACAGTTCTGGCCCTCCCACATCTGCAAAGGAGCTGAGGGATGCATCTTCTCATCTGTCTTGTTGGGCCATGTGTTCAACGAGCCTTACTGGGTACCAGTCATTGTGCTCCGTTTGGGGCACAAAGGCAAAGCTAAGCCCCTCCTTAAAGAACTCACATTCTAATGGAAGAGATAATGAAAGGAGTAATGCTAATAATGATGATGATAGCAGTACACATAATCAGAGCCTTTATAAGGCACTCTGAGGTTTGCAAAATATGACAGAATGCAAATAAGTCTACACATCGGCTATAAATAAGGCATAAATGGATAGAAATCTCAAAGGCAAGACAACGGCATAGGAATGGGTCCTGGAAAGGGCTCAAGGAAGAAGATTGAGCTGAGTCCTGAAGGAAGCCAGAGAAGCCAACAGATGGGTGCTGAGGAGGGACAACATTCCAGGGATAGTAACAGCCACTGAAAAAGCTTAGAGTTGGGAGATTGGCTTAAGAATAAAGAAGGAAGTCATTGTGGGAAGGTACCACATTATAAAAAGCTTTAAATACCAACAGAGGACGTCATAGCTGATTTGGAGTTAGCAGTGGGTTACTAGAGTTTGTAGAAGAGGGAATGGCTTGGCCAGACACATGCTTTCAGAAACTAACACTGGCAACTGAGGAGATGATGGGCTGGTGCGGGAAGAGCCTTGAATTAGAGAGCCCAAACAACAGGTTATTTCAGTACTCCAAGCATGAAGTGATGAGACTCAAGCCTTTGCCAGGGGTGGATGTTTAAGGAAATACAGGGGACACACAAAAGAGATGTGGTAAGGACAAACAGGAAGATGACGCTGAGGTGACAAAGTTGCATAACTGGGATAATAGAAGCTTTCTCAACAGTAATAGGCAAGCTAGGAAGAAGGTTTGAGGGGAGATAATGTAGGGAGGGGTTAAATTTAAGATATTTGCCTCCATTTCCTCCTCTGTAAAATGAGCTGGAGAAGGAAATGGTAAACCACTCCAGTGTCTTTGTCAAGAAAATCCCAAATGGGTTCACAAAGAGTCAGACATGACTGAAACAACAGCAACAGGACACATAATTCAAGATGTCTAAAAGGTATCCAATAAGTGATGGCAAACTAAAGAGCAGGAGAGATCAGGGCTGAATATCTAAAAGTGTCAATCACCAGCACAGAAATAATCATTGAACCAATAGGGGCTGATGATGAGACCACCAAGCGGCAGAGTATAGAGGGAGAATATAAGAGGACCCAGAACAGAGCTGTGGAGGGATATTCAGAGTTTGGGGATATGATCTGGATGGAGGAGACTTATCAAGAAAGCCATGGATCCAGGATGATTCCAAGGCTATTCACTACCATAGAAGGCACATAGAAGGTGGAGAGTCTGAATGCTGGTTGAAATATGCCATTCTTTACTTTATCTCCTCTAGAAATTTTTCTCTACTGTAAGAGATTTGTGTCTTATTTCACCGCAGTGGCAAACAGGGAAATGTGTATTATACGATAATAGATGTACAATCTATATCATCTTACCTGCCTTCTTGGGTGGAGGGAAGAATAAGACATCGATTTTTGGACATAACCAACATGAGAATCTGTTTCTCTTGAATAAGCATATTTATTATGATTTATTACATATTCATAACAAATCACATGTATTATATCGTTGTTATGTTACATATTATATAATGATATGTCTATTTTTAAATGGTTACTTTGAAAAAATGCAGGGGAAAGTAGCATCACTAGAACCTGGAGAAGAGAGAATAGGTAGGAGAAGGGGCAATCTATTAAACATGTCACTGGTGACACTGAGGTCAAGAAAAAATGGTCTTTTGAAGGACATTGGATTTGGCTATTGTTTTTAGTCTTTCAAGATGGCCCTATGGAAACTTTGGTGGGATATTTTAAGAATTAGAAAATGACCATCATCTCACTGTCCCTGGGTGAGAGCAGCAGGTTCTCCTATGTGCTCCCCATGTTTTCCCTGTACCATCTCTGCCTCTTGGAAATCCTTCTCCTTTAAGAGGCCTTCACTGATGTTCCTGAGCTATTAATGACACCCCCTACCCAACAGAAATTACTTCATATTTATCTTAAATTGACTTATCCAGGTACTGTTGTATCCTTTCCCCATTTCCCATGGACATTTAGCACAGTGTTGGCACATAGTAGCTGCTAAATAATTGCTCACTGATTTGACTGACTCCTGGAGAGCAGGGACTATGGTTTTTGACTTTGTATCCCCAGAATTTAGCGTAATGCCTGGCACATAATAGGTGCTTCAAATTATTAGCAAATGAATTAATGAATTCAAATCATTTAGACTGTGTTCAGCAGCTAATGCTCTGAGCCTTCATCAAAGTTCAACTCATTTTTACATCTTGTGCTTGAAAAAATTTTCCGTCATCTTTACAATACATAACCCTTTTAATTAGGTTAATTGCTTTCCCATAAAACTCTGGGTGAGAAGTGTGCTGTGGCTACAAATCATGAAATTGTGAGGGCTGTTGTTTTCTTTTTTTGCTAAAGGTCGTTAGATGGAGGAAGCATGGAATGTGCTACTATTTTCTAGTTTCCCTGTAACATAACTTTGCCTTGAAAGAGAAAAAGTCTCCACTTCAAAGTGAGTATTCTACATTTTGATCATTGCTGTACCAGGCAGACAGTGCTTCCACTGAAAGTTTTTCTACCATTTTTGCAAATTGCCATCCAGGGCAGTTATGTTTGGGTTCAATAGTTCCATCAACACCAAAAGGATGGGAGTGGTATAGGTTAAATGGCAAGCATCACAAGGGCCAAGAGTGGCATGTGATGAATCTATAAATGTCCCAAGCTACCAGAAATTAGCAAGGGGAGATTTAATTGGAGAGGAAGAAAGAAGGGTTTGTCACTCTTTTAATCAATCAATCTATCAAGAGATAGTTATTAAATAATTGATACAGGGGGCAGCGAGGTGGTTCAGTGAATAAAGAGCCAGGCCTGGAGACAGATGGTCCAGCATTCAGATCTGATCCCAGACACTTCCCAGCTGTATGACCCTAGGCAAGTCACCTAACCTCCATTGCCTAGCCCTTACCACTGCTCTTCCTTAGAACCAATACATAGTATTGACTCTAAGATGGGAGGGAAGGGTTTAAAATAATAATAATTGATATATGCCAACCACCATGCTAAGCACTGGGTATGCAAAGACAAAAGTAAGGTGATGTCTGTCCTCAAGGAGGTTACAGCCTACTAGGAGGCTACAGCACGGTCACAGATAAGTATACCCAAATAAATAGACAATAATGGGGCATGAAGCACTATTGATCAGGAGAATTGAGAAGTAGGATGACACCAAAGCTAAACTTCAAGGGGAGTGAGGAGGTGTTCCCAGAGGCAACGGTGAAGAAGGGCAAGACCTACAAAGCTGCTTATTGCTCCTTATTCTCTGTCTAAATTCACTTCCACTGGAATTCTTGGGAGTATCATAGACTAACTTTATTGCTTTCCTAATGAATCAGAGTTAGTTATCATGAATGGGAACCCTTAGAATTAAAAATATGAGACTTGAACATGGAATTTTTTAGCCTGTCACATGGATAGTGGGAATCACAGACATCTAAAATTGATTCCAAAATCTTTGTCTCAATACACACACATACACCAAAGGATTTATACTCACTTGTATTTATATTGAGAGAAACCTCAGGTCTTCCTGCCCCCAGTCTCTCCCCTCTCCAACTCGTCTTCTACACAAGTACCAAATAGATATTCTTAAAGCACAAGCTTGCCCAGGTCACACCCATGTTCAAGAAGCTTCAGGAGGTCCTTTTGGCCCCTAAGATAAAGTATAAACTCCTCTGGCACTTAAATTCCTTTACAGTACTCCTATGTATCATTCCATGTTGATCCCACATTGATGTAATGTGATCACACATTCTCCTTTCCACCTAAACTGGCATCATTATTCCTTCTCCTACATGACATTCCATTTCCCACTGCCATGTCTTGGTACAGGCATGTACCAAAGTATGTATGGCCAGAAAGAAGTCACGCGCGTGCGCACACACACACACACACACACACACACACACACACACACACGGGAAGTGGAGAGAGGGAAGAGATCAATCTTCCCTTCTCTTCCCTTTGGGGAAGACAGCACAATTTGTCTTCCAGAGGGACAGAATAGGTCCCTTCAGAGTTTGGGTTTAGGAGGTGGAGGTTAAGGACTGGAGGAGAAGGTTTTAGAGAAATGACCCACAGTCTCCCTTCTTGATATTAATTGTTGTTGAGAGGCAGGGTAAATTTCCTGCCTCTGGGTCCTCCCAATATTTCCACTGCCACTTTTCCCTTTTGAGACCTGAGTTCAATCCTCAGCCTTGGTCAGTTCTCCTCTTTGGGGAAAGGTATGGTTCTCCCCTAATCTTCAGTCCCCTTCTTTGGTGTCAGAAAGCAGGCAGATCTAATCTAATCTAATGGTAACTCTTTATTTTTGAGGACACACAAGGCAGGGAAAGTGCAGGTGATGGATGAGGAAAGTGGGAAACAGGAATCCCTATAGATTTGCAACTGACCTTCGCCCTACCCAAATCCTGAAGGGTTCAGGCTATCAACCTGACCCTCCTTTTGGTCAGTTGCTGGTTGTCCTTCCTCCTAAGCTAATCTGGCAATATATTGATGTTCAGGAAATTTTGGGGAAAGAGAGGTCTTCCTATAAAGTCCCAATCTACTTTTGTCTTCAACTTGAACCAGAGAGATTTAGGGATTCACTAGAAGATAATTAGTGTCCAGAGGAATCCTCCACCTCAGAAGTTCTCCTCTCAGAGCATCCACTACAGCAAAGAACTGACCAGAAGTAAGCTAGCAGTTTTGAATTCTTTCAACTCCTCTATTCCTTACTGGAATCTTGAGTCTTCCTTCCCCTTCCCCTACTTGGGCTGTTCCTTTGCATTGCTAGATCTGATTTTTCTCTCCTTTTGTAACTTCTTTCTTACACTAAAAATCATACTTAGAATGCACTTTGTCCTCCCCTTGATTTCCCAGAATCCCAAGCTTCTATCAAAGTATATATCCCATGGGCAACTTTCCCAGGTTCCTGTAGCTGGTAGCATTCATTCCTCCAAAAAATAGATTACTTCATGGATATTTTCATGTAGTTATATTTATACAAAATGAAGGTTCATCAGAAGAATCTACCTTACCATCCAATCTGTCATTAGAAGACAGGCTCGTTTACTGGGAACCAGTCAGAACAGTCCCTTGTATCCTTTCAGCAAAGGACTATGCTCTATATCCTGCTCCATAAGAGGTACCCCTTTTTGATGAAGACTTGTATCTTGGAATCTCTTTAAATTGATTCGAAGTAAGGCAGCTAGGTGGCTCATTGGATTGAGAGCCAATCCTAGAAACAGGAGATCTTAAATTCAAATTTTAGAGCTTAGATTTTTTTAGATCTTAGAAAGGAGATCTTAGATTTTAATTCAGACACCTCCCCAAAAATCTTTTATGTGGATTAAATAAAGTAATAATTATTTTACCACATTAGAAATTAAAACATCTTAGCATTCTTGTAAAAATAATTTTGACCTCACAAACAATCTAGAAATGTCTCAGGAACTCTCAGGGGCCTTCCAATAACACTTTAGGAATTATTGTGGTGGGATATACCTGAATTTTCAACCCTCCCTACCCATACAAATTAGATTCCTAAAGAGATGCATGAGACATTGAAAGGGCAAATGACTTGCTAAGGGTCACACAGGTAGTGGGTGTCAAAGGCAGAACTCAAGCACAGGTTTTCCAGAATCCGAGGTTAAATCTCTGTCTATTACAGAATGCTTCTTTATATTTGTCAATGCACTATAAGAAAAGTTCTTCAACTCCTCGCAACTCCAAGTACAAGGCTTCTAACTTACTTCTTCTGAGGGTGCCTTCTGTCCATTATTTTTTTCATTTCATGAGCTACTCCTCCCAAATATTGTCATTCAAGGTGGTTCCTGGGGGCCGTGCCTCACTGGCTCCCTTCAACAACAGCCTGAGATGGCAAGTAGGCAAAACAAGGGAAGCAAACACCTTCACCTCTGGATGGAATAGAGGAATGGGAAGAATGCCCACCATCTCAATTTCCCAAGTCTTCAGCAGTAGGAAAGGGCTCTCTAACCAGGAAAAACTGGTAGAATGCTGCTGTTAGTTCTCATTCTAAGAAACAACTCAATGTTTGCAATGGACAAATGGGAAAAGACAGCCAATATTATTCTCATCTGGGATATATCATTTCTACCTCTGATAAGAGCTTTAAAAAATGGGTCCACTCACTTTCCTTTAATTTAACTCTCTACCACTGTATCGGCATCTCCTGGTAATAAAATAGCTTGAAAACTATGTGTCCTTCTACTTCACAACTACTAACTGCAAAAAATTCATCATAGATTTTTGATACAATAAATTATTCATGTAAAAGTAATACAGAATTATTAAAGGCTGTGCAGTGATTATGCAGACCTCTTTGAGAGCTACTGGATTGATTGACAGTCGGAGAGTCAGAAGTAAAATGTGGACCAAATAGATTTAAAAGAGGACATTGAAAGCTTTCCCTTACTGCCCAGCAATGTTGCCTTTCCCAGAATCTACAAGAGCCACTCCTCTGCAAAGATAAAGCAGCTGTTTCTGGCCTTGGTTCCCAGCTGAAAGGCTTCCTGTGATGAGCACCTTAGAGGGTCAATCAGTGACTGTTACACAGAACTCATTTTCTTGGTTTGCAGAATAAGGGGACTGGACAAGATGACCAATAAGGTCTCTTCCAACTCAAAATCCTATGACCTTCTAGTCCAAGAACATAAGTGAAACCATCAGTTTATTCCATGTGCATTTCTAAGCATTGGGCCTTGAGTCAGGAAGACAAATTCAAGTCCAAATTCAAACACTTATGAGTTGGGTGACCCTGGCCAAATTGCTTAGTTCTGTTTGCCTCAGTTTCCACATGTATAAAATGAGCTGGAGAAGGAAATGGCAAACCACTGCAGGCTCTTTGCCATAAATGATACCAAAGAGTGAGACATGACTGAACAATAAGGCCTCAAAATTATGTCTATTTTCTCTCTCTTCCACATCTCCCCACTCTATAAAAATGAAGAAGAAACCCCTAGTTATAAATATGCATAGTCAAGCAAAACAAATTTTCAGATTGTCCATACCAAGGAAAAAAAATCTTCTTCCTGTACCCTGAGGCCAACCCCACCCACCCACCCTGGTCAAGAGGTGGACAGCAGTCTTTATCTTTGGCCTCTGGAGTCATGGTTGGTCATTGCATTGATTGAAATTCTCAAGAACTTTGAAGTGATTTATCTTTATAATGTCATTGTTGTAAAATTGTTCTCCTAGAGAATTTCAAATTCAAATGTGTTTAAATGTTAAACATTGTTTTATATGTTATTGAGGGAAAATCAAATATTATTTAAAATGAGTGTTTAAAATAAATAAATAAGTGATTCTTTTGGTTCTGCTCACTTCACTCTGTATCCGTTTATTCAAGTCTTCCCAAGGTTTTCTTTTATCTTTCCTTACAGTCCAAGAGTAGTATCTTGTGATCATAGCCTAACAGAGTTGCCATGGGGGGGGGGGCAGTTAAATGCCCAGTCTCAGCCTACCTGTGACTTCCCAACTCCAGAGCCAGTCTTCTGTCCATAATGCCATCCTGCCTCTCAGCTATCAGATATGATCCATTCAATGAATCAATCCACAAATATTTATTAAGCATCTCCTCTGTGCCTGACATTTAAGAGTTGAGGATAATCAGCATGAGACCCCAAGCAAAACTCGCCAGTACAGTCTTAAAACCAAAAGCAACGTTTCAAGGGATGTTCCTTATTCATCCTCCCTTTTGCTGCCATCTCCCTCTTATCAAACCTCAGGCACTGCCGTGTTGTGACCTTCTGCTGAGCAAAACAAACTAGAAACATGCTCTGGGTTCGGAAGCAGCTATGGGAAGCCAGCCAACAGCCACATGGATCAAGCAGAACTGTATACTCATCACTCTCTCCCTGGAGGTACGCAGTCTGGAGCTTGAAAGTCAAGGCCTTGGGAGGAGATCTAATAATAATTCACTTTTTTCCCCCTTCTCTCTTTCCCTCTGTATTTTTGGATTTTCTTTTCCAGCCAACTGCCTAATAGAGAGAAGCAGGAGAATTCTAAAGCAGTGAAGTCTTGATTTCAGCGCATCCCCACCTCCCATTTATCCCCATCTCTTCTCCTGGGTCTCTTTCTTGATCATACTGAGTGCCCTGCCAAGTTGATCCAAAGAGTGCGTACAGAGCGCCACTGGCTTCAAAGGAGAGTCATGCTCGGATCCCCTCCGCAGGGGGCTCTGCAACATGAGACATGCCAGTGCTTCATGTCAAAGCCACTGTCTGCGGCATTGTGCTCTGTTTGTAACCTTCATCAGGCTGATCGTGAAGACAAACACCGACAAGTCCTCAGCTCTTTGCCCATCGTGATTTAAACTCTAATGGGCAGACAGATTCAGAGGATCCATTCTCAGAGCAGAGACAGTATGCTTCTTATGCTAAATGTTCACAGATATGCAAAGAGGATTCCAATGGATTCAGTGGATCCATTCTCTCTCTTGTTTCCTAAGCCTTTACCTTCCAGCTTAGAATCAGGCAGAAAAGCAGTAAGGGCTAAGCAGTGGGGGTTACGAGACTTTCCCAGGGTCACACAGCTGGAAAGTCTCTGAGGCCAGATTCAATTTATCCAGTCTCAAAGCAACATTAGTATGGTTCACATGCTAAATGTACACAGGTATGCAAAGAGGATTCTATAAGTCAATTGGATTGCCCTTTTTTTATACGAAGACATTATGTACTTCCCATGTGGTCATTACTGTATAGACTCCAAATTGATCATCTTCATCATTGTCCTAAGCAAGAACATTGCTGATGATACCTTTGCAATTAGCCACTCTTGTCCAGAGTATGGGAAAGCTGGTCATGCAGTGAATAGAGCCCAGGAGGATTCAGGAAGGCTCATCTCCCTGAGTTCAAATCCAGTCTTAGATATTTACCAACTGTGTGACTCTGGGAAAGTCACTTAAACCTGTTTGCCTCAGTTTCCTCATTTGTATAATAAACTGGAGAAGGAAATAGAAAATAACTCCAGTATCTTTGCCAAGAAACCCTCAAATTGGGGTCAAAAAGATTTGGACATAACTGAAAAAAGACTGTTTCAGAGATCAGAAGTTCTGCTTCTGTTCAGAGTTCAAAGTATTCTATTTTGAATTCTATAAACTGGAGAGGAAATGTCCCAATTAGGAATAAATAAAAGCAAGACAATTTACTTGAGAGTATGTGGGTGATGTAAATTATCATCGCTATACTTTCTGATGTTCACAGTTTCAAGCTACACATGAGGGACAACTGTGATTTGAGTTCCAGCATGTCAGACATTCAATTGGTACAGAATTCATTACACTATATTGAATTTATTTCAGTTCATGTACCTGCTACATAGTCTATTCTGGCTCTCAAAATACATAAATAAAAAAAAGAAACAATCCTTGTCCTCAAGGAGCTTACATGCTATTCAAGTCCTAAAACAGTAAAAATTTTTTAAGTGACACAACAGAAAATTTATCAGTTTCTGAAAATGAGCATTGTGTTCCAGGTACCATAGTGGATGAAGAATACTGGAGTATGTCTAAAGAACAGGTATTGTTCTTATTTATGTCTAGCTCTAAAGCTTTAGAAATTAACCAATTTCAGGACTTCCAGGTAAACATGGCAGCAGAGTAGACCCAGGACTCTTCCTCTCCTCACCACCTACCAATAAAGACTATCTCAAAAGGCCCCAAAAACCAAATTCATATGAATGAAGGGACTCCATAGTGGGGCACAGCATTGAAGGTATGTAAAATTTGGGCATTTCCACATTTAAAGGGGGTAAAATAGCTT